>NC_135778.1:2379239-2443133 GCF_028453695.1 Augochlora pura | reverse complement strand
CCCCCCCCCCCCCCCCCCTGCCGCTCGTGTCGAGGCTGTAATTACTGTTGCGAGCAGAAACGAGAGAAAAAAAGAAGGAAGAACAACGCGGGCCGAGTCAGCATTATTATTTTAAGAGGTCCCCGCCGAATTAAAACTTTCGCCCTCCCCCTGTAATCTTCGCCGCGATTAATTACACCATCGGGACAATAATTACTAGACCGCTGATATTTATGCAGATCCGCGCCGTTGAAGATTTATTAACGAAAGAGAGAACGGTCCGGCGCGCGGCTTATTAGCCTGAACGGCGGCGGCTCGCCTCGGAAATCGGCTTAGCACGTGGCGGCTGTTATGCTTCGAACTATATTTCTCGATATATTATATTATCGACTATATTATATACTATATTATCGATATTTTTATTATAGGTTTATTTTATTTTTACTTTACAATAAATGGGAATGTCAGTTTCAAGCTTTTTTTAAATTTATGGAAAAATATTGCTCGATAATTTTAAGCAATTACTTTATTTGAGGTTAGGAATCTTTCTTGCGAAAGTTTAAGGGTAGTTTTAGGTCAAGTTACTGTACTCTTCTTTCACATATTTTTCATAATATTCGTCCAAGTAGATCGCTAAAAATAAAAGTGTCTTTTCTCTCCCTCGGCGGACGTAATTAGTTAAACATTAAAAATTAAAATTAGATAAAAATAATTTGACAATATCGCAAAATTACAGTGCATTTTATTCAGTACAATTTAGTACAAAACCTTGACAACTATTAATAATAATTATCAGAAATATAATTCACAATATTTACTTATTATAGTATATTTTGTACAGTGCTATTTATTACAAAACCTTGACCAATTTAAATAATAATTATCACGAACATAATTTACTATATTTACTTATTATAGTATATTTTATACAGTGCTATTTGGTACAAAACCTTGACAAATTTAAATAATAATTATCACGAACATAATTTACTATATTTATTTATTATAGTATATTTTATACAGTGCTATTTGGTACAAAACCTTGACAACTATAAATAACAATTATCAAAAATATAATACACTTATCACAGTAAATTTCACGCAGTACAATTTAGCAGAGAACGCGCCGACGAATGTTATAAATAACCATCGCAGGAGGCGCTGTTCGCCCGAAGGCTCGCCATGCCCGGTCTCTCCCCCTGTTACAGGGAGGGGGTGGGGGGTGGCCAGGATCCCGCCCTCGAGACTCCTCTTCTAAATGTTGATTTCGGTGCCGCCAATACCCCGAGTCTGCCACTTAATTCGATTTACTTAGCGAGGGGCGGGAGGGCAGCGAACGAAATTGCACGGTAAAGGGCGGCGTCTTCGTCGTCGGGCAAAGAGAGAGAGACCCGTCGAAAGGGGGTTGCCAGCCGCGACATTCGAACGCACGCAACGCAACACGGGTCGTCGTCGTCGACTCGCGCATGCTCCCGCGTCTCGAACGGCGGGGGTGAGAGAGAGGGAGGGAGGGAGAGAGGGAGCGTGGTGCGTCACTTACGGGTTAGGACTCGGGACGGCCCTTAAATGGTCGCCGCGACGAAGGGGAGGCGGATCACGGACGAAACTACCGTCTCGCAGCCTCTCTCCGGGACTATTGAATTAATTTCTAATCATCTTCGATAAACGCGGTCGGATCAGAGGCACGCGTACCACGACTCGATTCGATTCTTCGACGCGTTCTCGCCTCGCGTCTGTCGCGACGATAGCCGATTGTCTCGTAGATGGACGGAGATATTAACCCTTTACACTCGGAGCCATTTTAACTGGAAATTTGAAATAATTCTTCTGGTTCGTGGTATTTCCATTCTGTTTAACAAAATCAATTTTTATGCATAGAAAATTTTTTCTTCTGACTCCTGCCAACAGTTTTACTACTTGACAACTTTTAAATCTAAACTTTATTGTTGCAGAAATGATTTTAGGATGAAATAGAATAATTCTAGTGGTGCCTTAGGGTCACCACTCGAGTGCAAATGGTTAACCCCTTGCGGTCGTATTAATCTGAAAATAAATCTACGAAAAATATCTTAATAAATATATTGGAAAAGATCGAGAAATAAAGTTAACAATCGTCATAAACATTGTCAATTATTTATAATTGCGAAAATGGTCCGCCATCCCAAAGGAGTTGAAATAATAAAGAAATTAAAAAAAATCTAAAAATAAATCTACAAAAAATATCTTAACAAATATATTGAAAAAGATCGAAAAATAAGGTTAACAATCGCCACGAACATTGTCAATTATTTATAATTGCGAAAATGGTCCACTATCCCAAAGGGGTTGAAGTAATAAAGAAATTTTAAAAAATCTGAAAATAAGTCTACGAAAAATATCTTAATAAATCTATCGAAAAAGATCGAAAAATAAAGTCAACAATCGCTGCAAACATTGTCAATTATTTATAATTGCGAAAATGCCACCCGCGGATCCGCCACCCCAAGGGGGTTGAAGCAATAAAGGAATCAACGCCATCTAAAAATCCTGTCGCTTTTCATCGGCTCGAACGATTCAAGAATTCCCTTTGCTCTCTTTTAATGTCTGTTACGTAGAATCGCGTTTTTGTTTCGCATAAAAATCCGCGGTCTACTCGCTACAGTGTCTTGGTTTTCCGTGCATGGAACGCCTATTAATCTTCCCTCGCGGGAGAATGGGAAAAAAAAAACTGGCTGCATTATGTCCGCCGGTTCGCCTTATTGATTCATGACTGTAATTTGCTGCCGGCAATAGGAGATTTATCGCCCGGTTTTCTATGCGCCTGTTAGTAACAATTAAGCGGAACGTTAATTTGTTAAGCAGACAGAGTCGCTCGAGCCACCGCGGCGCACCTGTAGCCGGACCTTAACGAAAAAACACGGTAACAAAAATCGATGCGTACACTGTTCATTCCTGCGACAATTGCGCGAACATCGCATTGCTTATTTCCTATAAGGATTTATGCAATAATTTAAATTATTTCTTATTTGCGATGGAAAGAAATCGGTTATTCTTTTTTTAAGTTGTTTTAGGAATATTGGAATTAGAGAGACGCTTTCTCCAGTTGATAAATTAATTGTTGCGGAGAAAAGAAATCGAAGCGCTGTTAGAATTAGTTGGTTCATAAATTATTGTATAAGTAATTAATAGAATTAGTTGCTCAATTATTTTCATCTTTGCGAAGTCATTTCTTTCTGAATTTTCTCTCGCTCTTAATATATTTAATACGTTGTATATTACTTGTTTGTTCAATATATTTATATAATATATTTACAATTATATATAGTTTATAATTATATAATTTATATATAAAATTATTTTTACTTTGCGATGACATTTCTTTTCGAATTTCGTCTCGCTCTTAATATATTAAATATGTTATATATTACATATTAATATGATATACTTATATAATATATTTACAATGATATATAGTTTATAATTATATAATTTATATGTAATATTATTTTTACTTTGCGAAGACATTTCTTTTCGAATTTTCTCATGCTCTTAATACACTAAATATATTATAAATATATAATAATTTATATATAATTAATAACTTATATAATATATTTATAAAATTTATAATTTACATAAAGCATTTCGCTTCAAAGAAAAAGATTTCTTTCCCCGATTTTCACGAAATTCCAACGAAACCATTCAAGAAACATTCCTAACCTGCAAAAGTATGCGAAGCGGCGCGGCCGATCGAGCTTTCGATTCGTCGCCGTGATTTTCGGAAGCGAGCGAACGTGCTCGGAAAAATTAGTCGGTCTCGTTCGAGTCGAGTCGAGTCGAGTCTCGAGTCGAGCGCAGATTAAGAGTCGGTTATCGTTCGCGATCGAGGCTGTTGATATCGCGTGCCTCACCCGGCCGTGGGCCGGGCAAAAAGGCGAGCGTGAACGCGGCTGATCCTGCGCGGGGCGAGAGGGGGCACCTCCTCTCGCAGGATGTTGGCAGCGGCTAACAGAAATCGAGGATCTCTTCTTCATTCCGCCAACAGGTAGACGCTTCATGGAAACCGGCGTGAAAGGTCCCAGGGGCTCTCGTTGTGCTCTCGCTGTTGCTCGCGTACGCGCACTGTGTTCTCTCTGTTCGCCGCTAGGTACGCGCGCACTTTTTGCTACGCCGACGCGAGTTTCACGGCATTCTAACCGTGTAGGTGCGCGCGCGCGCTCGCTCGCTCGCTCGCCTTCGGGAAACCGCGGGGGGAACGTTGTTCACTTTGCTAAATGACCGTCGATGATCTCCGGTCGATAGAATGCGCGCGCGTAATAACGGGTTGCCGCGGTGTCGGTCGTCGTTTCCTCCACGCCGTCGATCCTCGGTCGCGTTAGAACGTCTTCGAGTTAACGCGGCTTCTGTCGTTCCACCGCGTTCCAATAAATTACGAATGTTTCGTAGAAAGCGTGGCGAAACTGTGGATGCTTCGGAATAAAAATCGCGACGATGAATATTAAAATAAGGAGAAAAGAAAATTGCTTCTTGATTGGCACGCGATCGTAACTCTTGGTTGCTAGTATTCTGAAAATTAGAAATTAATGTTATAACCAAGTGACAAGATTATTGATATAAGATATTATAGTAAATATATATATAGGAATTGTTAAATGGTAAATAAAATCACTGGGTTTTTTAGTAACTATTTTTCAAGCATCAATCGATCCAATCGTCTATAGATCCAATCGTCAATCGATTCAAGCGTCTATGGATCGAAGCGTCTATAGATCCAAGCGTCCATAGATCCAATCGTCAATCGATTTAAACGTCCATAGATCCAATTGTCAATCGATTTAAGCGTCCATAGATCCAAGCGTCCATAGATCCAAGCGCGTATAGATCCAAGCGATTATAGATCCAAGCGTCTATAGATCCAAGCATCAATCGATCCAAGCGTCCATAGATCCAATCGTCAATCGATTTAAGCGTCCATAGATCAAAGCGTTCATAGATCCAAGCGATTATAGATCCAAGCATCTATAGATCCAAGAGTCCAAAGATCGAAGCGTTCATAGATCCAAGCGATTATAGATCCAAGCGCCAATCGATCCAAGCGTCCATAGATCCAACCATCAATCGAT
The DNA here is from genome assembly GCF_028453695.1 of Augochlora pura. Classification (NCBI taxonomy): domain Eukaryota; kingdom Metazoa; phylum Arthropoda; class Insecta; order Hymenoptera; family Halictidae; genus Augochlora; species Augochlora pura. The sequence continues at coordinate 2,438,052 of NC_135778.1, read as the reverse complement.
CCAAACGGGTCGATCGCTCCTTTCCCCGTGCCCTCGTATCCAACTCCGTCGGTTCGACGGGGGCCCGCCGAAAAATCTGTAACGCCGGCGCGGCCGCGGGGCCCCGTGGGTCCCTCGCGCCACTGTCGAAGGTGAGAAAGTGATGGAATCCGAAAAGGAAAAAAGAAAGAGCGGGGGGGTGGGGGGTTGGGGAGGGAGTCCCGAAGGTGGAGAAAGAGGCGTAGACTGGCAAATGCCGCGAACGTATGAAAACAAATTACGAGGCGGCGTCTGTTTGTTGTGCTCCGGGAACGAGAGTCGGAGAAAGAGTAGCGGGAGGGGCGGGGGGGGTGGGAGGGGGGCCCACCGCCGAGATAAACGGAGACAGGTTCACGCGCGCGGTGCATTCTCCTTCTCTCGCGCTCCGGTTCCCCCCGCGGCCCCCCTCCCCGTCTGCACCCCCGGTGCATACGTAAGAGTTAGGCAGAGAGAGGAGAGAGAGAGAGAGAGACCCGTAGACGGATTCTCTCGAAGGTGCATTCCATTCCCCCTCCCCGCCCCGTTTCCTCCGTGTTTCTCCTCCTCTTCGTCTCTACTCCTCATCCTCCTCTTTCTCCTCCGCCTTCTTCTTCTTCTTCTTCCTCCGCGTCCTAACTCTCGCGGGATGCGTAAACTTGATTATACTCTTGTTGTGCCCCGAAGTCGTTCGCTCTTCTTCGAACCTGCGCGCGTTCCTTTGGATATATCAGCCCCCGGTCATTCCACAGCCACACGCGGTTCCGTAAAGTGAAACGTGGCGATATCTAGCCCCGTTTCGCCCGATTTCGCGACCAACCTAACGACAATATTTGTATAATTAAAAAATCAACCTATTACAGAAGAAATAGACAAGTTTTATAAATAATAATATTAATAATTTTGTCAATTTATCTTGCATCAGAGTTCTGCTGTAATTCGAAGAATAGCAAAGTCGAATGCGCAACGACCAAATTAAAACAATATTTGCATATTTAAAAAATTAACCTATAACAGAAGCAATAGACAACTTTTTATAAATAATAATAATTTTGTCAATTTATTTTGTATCAGAGTTCCCCATAATTCAAAGAATAGCAAAGTCGGACGCGCGCCGCGCCGCAAGTGTAGCGACGATATATCGTGGTCCGGCACTAAAAGGGTTAAAGTGCGAGTTATTTTCAAGGCAATCAACCCCGGGCACGAAACGCGAGAGCCCCGGCCCGCTGCGGCCGTCCCGGGAAATAAATCTCTAAAATTAGCGAATTTGCATCCGCATCCGCGCCCATTAGAAACTTCCATTGTTCATTATCCTTCGGCTAGAATTGCTTGTCCCCGTTCCGTATCGGCGGATCTAAACGAATACCGGAGAGAGAGAGAGGAGGCCCTCCGCGCGCGTGTGCTCGTAACGCGGCCCGAGCACGCACCCAATCTTTTCCCAAGCCGCCACCGATCGGCATTAACCCTTTCGCTTACGGAAACATTTTTACTGGATATCTGAAATAATTTTCCTGTTCAAATACGAATATAATTTCCGCTCATTGTATTTCCATTTTATGCGAGAAAGTGCAATTTTATGGATACGAAATTGATTCTTGTCAGTCGTAGCAATATTTTACTGAACAATTTTTTTATGTCTAAACTTTGTCGGTGTAAAAATGATTTTGGAACGCGAAATCATTTTTGACCGCTGAAAATGATTTTAGCGGTGCTTCAAAGTCACCGCTCGAGCGCAAAGGGTTAACTTTGATAATATAAATTTTACAGATATAGTCAACTGTTTGCGATTAACAAAAGTGTCTTGTATAATAAGATAGTAGCAATAACAAAATTTTCTATTATTAACATTTTAAACTTAATTAATTAATTAGTATAAAATAATTATATCTATCAATGCCACATCGATGTAATTAATTATATTTATTATCAATATAAAATATTCTAAATACAAATTATAATTATTAAACTCGTTCACTGAAACTTAACCTACAATCACCCCAAGCTTCTAAATTAATTGAGAAAAATAATAAAATTCAGCAAAACTAAAAATTTCAATAAAACCCGTCGCAGCGAAAGGGTTAACCGGGCGCATAGCATGACGCGATTCCGAGATCGTGTGCAACCTCTCGCGTAAACACGTGTAACCGTCGCGAAAACGGCGCGCGGCTCGTCGATCGCGTCAGCGACGGAAGGCAATTAGAGTCGACGCTGGTACGCACCGTCGACGTCTACGTCGCCGAGGAAAATGTATACCGTACATTTTCCCCGGATAATTGCTCTTATCGCGGGGGGTGGGGGCGCTGCGCTAACAAGTGGTCGGCTATCTTCGCGAACGCGGCGAAGCAAATGTCTTTCTTCGTTAACGTGTAATTCGTTTATCGGCCGATCGGGCCGAGAGCCGCCCGGCACAAGCCCGACCAATAACACCGCGTGCGGGGACCGACCGTTTCGACCGCGGCGGACCTAACGACGGACGACATGAACGCCCCCGTGCAACGACACGTACACCCTGCTGCAAAAGCGTCGGGACATTTCGAAGGAACGTTTCGGAGACGGAAAATCTGATTGGTGATTGGTTACGATTTTTTTTAATTTATTTGAAATTCATTGACACGGTCGGGAAATTTAGCGATGACAGGTGATGTTGCCCGGGCTTGACGAGTATACTCGTCATGGAGGAATATTAATATTTTGTGACGCGAAGAGTATACTTAGTATATTATAATATACTTAATATATTTAGTATATTTATTATAATATATTATTTATATTAAAACAGAAGTTAAGTCTCATTGGTCAATACTTTTTGTTAATAACTTGTTAAGAACGCCTTGGAGGATATTTTTGTAAAGAAAAAAGTTGCTTCGAATGACCCTAGTATATACTTCTTTTCTAAATTTTTAGACATTTTCAGGTCTTGGATATTTTATATTGCAATAATGATAACGTCGATTTTATGAAAGAAAATTGATACCGTCAATTATGTGAAAGAACATTAATACCGTCAATTATGTGAAAGAACATTAATACCGTCAATTATATAAAAAAAAAAATCAACGCCAACTTTATGAAAGAGAATGAATAACCTAAATTTTACAAAAGATAATGTTCTTCTCTTTGATATCATTTAAAACTTCTATTTTATTAGCTCGCCTATTATTTCTGTTCTCATTTGGTTCCATCTATTTTATTCTACATTCCACGTATTAAGAATTACGAACAAAGAAGAAGTTCGTATTAAGAAGAACGAACAAACAACAATAAAATAATAAAACAATTTCCCCGAAAAATAAGCTGTATAAGTAGCATCGCCGTGTATCGACTACTCAAAACTGTAGAAAATTTCAATCGATAGTATTTACCCACTCTAACAAGGCGTTGCACACCTGACAATTTTATCGATCAACATGTACACGATACTGTTGACAATGCGACGCCACATCGTAGGCCACGCGGACGTGTTACTTAAACTGAATGAAATATTCGAATTTGTGCTAAGCAAGCAAGTGTCCTAATACTTTCGGAGGGGGGTGTACTATGTAAGGACAGGACCGATAGCGTTGCTCTCGCCTCTCTTTATTTTCTGTCTCTCTGTGTCTCTCTCTCTCTGTATTTGTGTATGTGCACGCGTAGGTGTGCGCGTGTTTGCTCGAGAGGTTAGCGCCACCGCTTTATCATATCGTCTGAACAGCATCGTCAGGGTCTCCCTACCTGCGCCCTTCTCTCCCTCGCCTAGAGCAGCTCTCGCAGCCAGTCGTCGTCGTCGTGCCCGGGCACAGCATTATTATCGTTCTCGAACAGAAAATCGTTTCGGCTTCTTGCGACACGGCCGCCGCCGGGGCGAACGATAAAAACGGCGTGTGATCCGGACACACCGGTGACGCTAAATCTAATCGACGACGACTGTACAAGGAGAGACCTACACGCAGCAGACAGAGAGAGAGAGAGAGAGAGGGAGAACGGCCGGCGCTACACCGATATTCGACCGCTAACTGGGTCGATACTTGCCCAAAAACTTCGACCCGCAAACGGCGGACAATGACGATAAACCAGACACCGGCCACCGTCGGCCCTACGCTCTCGGGGTATGGGGAATCGATTTTCGGAGCTGAACACCGCTCCGGATGGCGGTGTTCCGCTTAAAGGGGGACAACAACCCCCTGTGAACGCCGGTTTGCCGGTCGCCTTTTCAAGATAACGTTTTTCGAAATACCGGTTCCACTCGCGTTTCTTACTGCCGGCTCGAGCACGCTCGAATTCGTTTTGTAAATTTATTCTCCATCTAAGAAAAGAAGATAAATCGAGTGTTGTATTTCTTGAAATTCAATTTCTTATTATTTTGTTGGTATTTAATGTGCGAAGGGTAGAAGTTTTGTAAAATACCGCAAGAATTATTTGATTCTTTGATGTGGAGTTTAAGGAATTTTTGGGGAGCTTGAGAAAAATGTTAAATGCTAAATAAAGCGTTGAATGAAATGCCAAATTGAATGCTAAGTAAAATCCTAAATTAAATGCTAAATAAAATTCTAAAGGAGATGCCAAATAAAATACTGAATCAAATTCTAAATAAACTACTAAACAAATTACTAATTTAGTAAAATTTAGTATAATACTAATTTAGTAAAATACTAAATGTAAATATAAATGCTGAATAAAATACTAACCGAGGGAACGAATATTCGATCAAATAAATGTGACGTATAGTGCTCTAGTAAAAAAGATTGACTCAGCCTGCGATCAGGGCACAGTAACTGGCTCCCCCCTATCGCACAAAACAAATCCCATCGACACGCGATTGTACACTTTTCGAGTATCCCGTTCACGAAGCAGAGAGCTCCCCGTCCGACGTAATATTAAATTTGGAATCGCGTGCGCCGCGGAGCGAGCCGAGTGTTTGCCCGCGATTCTATAATTGGTCGTAGCTTCGTAGTAAAGCGTCTGGGAACTGAAAACAAAGTAACCCCGGGTTCCGTGTCTCGCAAGATCTACCCAGCGATCAGGAGAGGAGCGAGCGGGCGAGCGAGAGTTCTCGTAAATCGTCGGAGCAGCCTCCGCGCCTCGCCTCGTTCCCGCGACGCGCTGAATTGACAGTGGTAACTACATTAACCTTTGAAGGGAGGCACCGTGTCAAATCGCATTCGGCACACGCCGGTGCGCGCCCGCGGATTCGAAATCCTCTGGCGATACATCAGTCGCGCGTTGATACAACGGACGCGCAAACCGGTCGCGATTAAGCTCCGCGTGTACGCGCTCTATGTGCCCCGCCGCTTCTGCTGTTTCTGCTCTCTGCCCTGTGGCCGCAGCCGGCTTGTTTCTTCGGCGACCGATTCGATTTAAATCCTTCGCCCGGCTCGCCGCCGATGCGTCACAATTAGCCGACTCTCCGCGCGCTGACAACAACCGCCGGGACACACGCGATCCCTTTAACCGGTTAACCGTGGAATTTAGTTTCGAAAGATCACCGCGGGAATTAAAAAGCAACGACGTGTACGTACTTCGAACGGAGGGCAAATAGGACTGTTATACATTTTACGAGAAACGAGGAAGTACTTTTTATTCGTCGAGAAAGCTGACAAGTCATTTCTGAATACGTTATTCCTACTAAAAGCTTGAAAATTGTCAAAAAGTAATAAAACATATTGGAAATGAGTGTTTAAATACATTTAAAATAAGGTGTAGTTTTAAATAAAAGAAACTTTATTTTACGGTGCGTGAGGAAGCTCTTTTCTATGCAGATGCTTTTCTACGACTAACCGTGGCCTTTCCGGAACCCTCCCCCCAAAAAAACTCGGGTCCCCTCGTAATTCGAGACTGTTATGCTTGTGCCTCACAAGGCCAAGCACTTATACGAGGTGCTAACATCGCTTCTAAGAACATTGATTTGTTTTTGTCCATGCACAAATATCGTATTGTGGGTAATACGTAATATTCCAATAAAACACATAAACAAGAAAATTTGAAGATAGCAAGAGTAAGCAAGAAAAGTAAAAAAATTGTCATCGGTATTTAAATATTTAATTAAACATAGACAAATGTTTTGCTTTTCCTTCTAAAAAATTATTACGGTAGAAAAAGCGGTCATCCTTGTAACCATGAAGAAAGTAGTACGGCAGGGGGTTAACAGGGCTCGTTGAGAAGTCCCCCAGTTTCGAGAAAAGTTCCACCTCGGAGAGTCGGCCGCCTTGGAGTCTCGAGTTCTCGCGTGAGCCGGTCCGTCGAAGATCAATTGGACAGTAGTTAAGGAGCTAGCTATTAGGGTCTCTCGGAAGATCGAACGGGCTGGACGGACGAGCATCTTCGCGTAGAGGCAGCGAGAAGACAATTTATATCTGCCAGCCGCTCTGTGCTGGCGTCCTTGCGTTTTCACCGGGAGAGACCGTGTCGTCCCCCGCGCGCGCGCGCGTTCAATACACTCGCGGAGAGGTTGTGTTGTGCAAAGCCCACCGACGAGCAACACACACATACACAGAGCGCAGAGAGCGCGGCCGACTACGCGGCCGCTCTTACCCGCCGACAATTGCTCAATCGGGCCCGTTGAGTAATCGCAGCGCCGTTTTACTCGTCATTGCCACCACGCGGCAATAATCGCGCTGGCATTTCTATTTCTACCTGTTACGTCCCGCCTTTGTCTATTTCCCGCGATCGAACTCTCGTTTGCCCGGCGAATCGTGTTCCGGCTTATTGCATTCCGCGCCGGAAAACACGGTGACCCACATCAGCCGTCCACCGCGCACTACAGCGTCCGACGTACGCGACCTGTTAACCCTTTTGTGCTCGAGTGATGACTCGGAGGCTAAACTAAAATTATTCCAAAATAAAAACTAAAATTATTCTATTACGTTCCAATATTATTTTTCGAACAATAAGGTTTAGATTTTAAAAATTGTCAAATAGTAAAACCGCTGGCAGGAGTCGCAAGAATCAATTTTGTATGCATAAAAATTGATGACATAAATCGTAGAAGAAATATTTTTTTATATGATATTGATTTTATGAAAAATCATAGTCGAATATATATTGCAATACAAAATTAATTTTCAAAACTGGTCAGAAATTAGTGTCACCCAGCCATGGGTGACGCGGCGACAAACGTGTTAAAATCAGTCTACTTACAACAAATAATCTACAATCTAACAATCTTGATCGGGTTAGAAAGATCGATCTTTTGCTACATCGCGATTCACCCCACTCTACTCGATCTCGCATCCGCCGAAATCTAACGCGGTTACCGCGGCGGAAAATCCTGCGGGACGCGACTCTGAAACATTGTCGAAACAGGGTAGCGTCGCAGTAAAAAGAGACAGGCAGAGAGAGAGAGAGAGAGAAGGAGGGAGTAGCGGAAACTGCGGAAAAACAAACGGAAAGGCACGAGGTCGAGAAACACGTAGGCGGATGGAGAAGACTGGGTGCGCGGCTAAACAGAGAAAGAGAGAGAGAGTGAGAGCCGGGGCTTGGTTGCACGGTGCAACGGACGCGTGTGTCGACGGGACATAATGAAACAAGAGCAAACGGGGGCCAAAGGAAGGAAGGAAGGCAGGCAGGCAGGCTGGGAGACAGGAGGAGGAGGGGTGGCAAGGGGTGACGGGGAGTAGGCAGAGCGAGAGAGTTAGAGACGCAGGGAGAAGGGTAAAAGGCAGGCCTTTGATGTTTTCACGTACAAAGTCGATGCGTTCTCGAGGTGGTCCCGACAGTGGGAGGCCACAATGGCCACACCGAGTCCTACAAGGTGCTACGTTCACATCGTTCTCCATACTCAATTATCATATCGGGTCTGGGACTAGTTCCGTCTGCCCTCGGACTCCTCTCTTCAGCCCCCTCCCCCCGCGGCTCAATTTTCTCTCGCGCTCTCCCGGCGTCGGGAGCATCCCCGGCTCTCTCGCCCCTCACGGCATCTTTTCTTCGGTTCCGTGTCTCTTTTCTTCGTCGTCCGGGCAGCCGTGCATTTATCCACTCTCCTACTCTCTCTTTCTCTGTCTATCCGTCTCTCTGTCTGTCTGTCTTTCTGCCTGTCTCTCCGTCTCTCTGCCGGGGTTCTCGGTTCACCGTTTCCCAGAGCCATTGTCGACCGTCTGCCAGCATAATGCATCTTAAACGGCGGCGCCTCAAAGATCGACGCCTCGTCGCGGGCACGTCGGAATTCTTCAATATTAAATTAGATTCTTGAATGGGGGATATTCTAGATCGGTGCCACGACCGGACACACGGTTGCTCGCGCGCCGATGGGGTCGCGGGCCGACGAGACGGTCGCCGCCCCGTCCGCTCGAATGCTCAAGTATGTATTTATTTATCTATGCGATCGAATATTGGAATAGATTTTTCCCCCCCGGGGCGGTCGCAACCCCCTCGCCGTCGTCGCCACCGCGTTCCAGGAACGAGGAGAACGCAACCGCTTCCTCGACCAATTTTTTTCCCACGTCCCGCGCGCTCGCCACGGGATTAATCGGGCCGCGCGATCGACCCTGTCGCCAGATTCGGCTCGCCGCCGGCCGCCGGGCTCTCCACGTGTTATTTCGAACGCCGCTCGCTCGGTTTCCTGGAAGAAGGTGGCCACCGCCTACGTAGACACGAGCCTCTCTCGCTCTCGCTCTCTCTCTCTCTCTCTTCGCCGGTCGATCGATTCACCCTGAACGGAGTCGGTTCGCGCGTATACGGGCCAAGCGGTGTCTCGTTTCCTCCCGAGCCGAGCCGAGCCGAGCCGAGACGAGCTGCGCCGCGACACGCCGCGACACGCCGCGACATGACGCACAGTCGTTCGAACAATCAGGAAAAATCGAAAAATCAATGCTTCGACTCACTTTGATATTTAATCGTAATCTAGAAGATTTGTTGACCCTAGAAGGTTTTTTGAAATCTTAGCGACAGTTTCTTCGTAGAATTACATCATGCACCGAAGTCTTAAATAATAGTAAATACAGTCAATTTGTCTCGAGTCTGTCATGTGCATAAGTAAATCGGTTTGTTCGAATGACTGGAGTAAAGTTAGACAGTTCTAATGACGTCAATATGGCGACTCTCGAGTAGAAAGATTAAACGTTTCGAAAAAGAACTGAGAAAGTAATTCTCAGTGCCTAGAAAAGAATGTTATTTTCTAAACTATTATATTGAAATATTTCGTCCCTGTATTATATTCAAATATGTGTTAAACAATCATGTATTATTACATATTTCTTTACGCATTATCTTGAAATACGTCTTACATATTCATATAGAATGAGCTTACGTCACATAACAGTATTTTACGCGTCGCATCTGCATATATGTGGGAATATATTGAATGTAACCTATCGGTTGTTAGACGCAGGTAGAATACAGGCTATGATGCTTCGCTTATTAGAAAATAGTTCTCGCTTTCTCGACACACTCGCACACACGATACTGGAAAACAAAATACGCTGATCAACGCTCGCTGTTCTCGCCGTCCGTTCCGCTGTATCGCTCGCTTTGCACTGAGCTCGATTTTGGCCGTTGCCCGCAGAGCAGCGCGTAAACAAAACACGTCCTTCTAGAACGTTCGCGGACGCACGCGGTAAATCCCAACATTAACCTGTTACCTTGCGTACGGAGTGTATACACGTCACAAGGAAATGACAATTTTATCTCTTATAATAAATATACTTCGTCTACGATTTATGTCAAAATGCTTGTAGCAACATATTCGTAAATTTCGCACGCTTTAGGATAATTTTAGGACAATTACCAAGAAAACTGTACTTATCCTACCAACCACCGAATAACCTACAACGAAAAGAGTAGAGTCGCAGTGCAAGGGGTTAAGAAAACTCCAACGAATCTTTTCAACGTTAGCCAACAACGATATATCCTTGTTCGGTACTAAGAGGGTTAAAAAAATCTCTAAGATACTTCGTTCGAAAATGGAATAGTTTAAAAGATATAATTTTTATTCCAAGCCGTCCGTAAGATCGAATCACAGTGCGCCGCGAGGCGAGTCGAGTCGAGCCGCGCCAACTGCGCCGATCCCGCTTCGACCGCCGTCATTGACGGCCCCGCTCGCGCGCGCGCGCGCGCGGAGTAGGGAGGTGTGCGAGCCGCGCTCTAACACGCGAACAAGTCCGCCTAACGTCCGGCCGGCACGAGATCCATTCATTCGCGGCGAGGCGCCATCGGGCCGGGCCGGCCGGGATCGATCCGTACGTAATCGTACGGTCTCCGGATCCCGCGGCCCGATTAGAAATCGACTCGATAACAGCTCGCGAGCGTGCGTTCATTAGAGATTACGCGGGCCCCGGGTGTAGCCTCGAGAGAGATGGTATCTCGAGTGGGATCCGGCTACGATTTCAAAACTGGGTCGCGACACACCGCACCGGATCCGCGTGTTTGTTTACCGTGGCGCCAGCCGATCGCGTCTTTATCGTCGTATTTATAAACACTCGCACACGTTCCCGCGTCCGTCGCCGCGCGGCGGAAAGAAGTCCGCCGGGATCGGAGGGGAGGGAGCAGACTCGCTGGGAGAGCGCCAGGCCGAAGAAGTCGTTTTTCGAGTACAGCGTCCTTACCGTTTACGCCGAGTCGTTAAACTATACCTTTTCAATTCTTCGCTATTTTATCGGAGGCAAATAGGAGATTTTAAGCTTCTCTCGACGCGAATAAACGCGGACACGGACGTGTTCGGTCGTTGCACCGTCGCCGACTTCTCCTAATGGATAAATCGTCTGAACAGTTTGCGTCGCATTCGCCGATCACGCGAACGGCCGGGAGTGTAGGATCTGGTGCCGTCGGGTTCGGCGCGACTCGACGCGTTTCGCGACGCAGCCTGGCCTTCCGCTCTGCCACTTAGCAGCGCTTCGTTATCCCCACCCCGTTGCGAAAACGCTGGAATCGCGCGCAGGACCCTACGACGCTGGATCGTACTCTAAGAACTCGGGAGAATGACATGGTCGAACGCCTCAGTGGCGTAAGTTGAACCGCGATCACCCCGGGGTTCTTACGTCCGAGTAAGGAGGGTCGCGCGGGAGAAGCGGATTTCTGAAAATCCGCGAAAGAGGATGATCGATGGGCATCGCGGGCCGATATTAGTGCTATAGCTGGTGTAGCCAGTGTTGTTACGAAAGCTATTTCTATCCCTTGGCGCGGCGCTCTCGTAGTAAGTCGCGCGGCTAGGAGCGCGCGCGGACGGAGGAGACGCGCGAGGGGCGGTCGGTCTTGCTCGGGCGTTTGCGAGACGAGGTACAAAAGCGAGGCTAAGCGAGCGAAAGAAAGAAAGAAGGGAGGGTCGGGGCGAGCTAGAGAGAGAGGCAAGGAGAGTACCGTGGCGCGTAGAGAAGCCCACACGAGTCTGGCCGGATACTCATACTTCCGGTCCTACACATGGCCGCGCGGCGCTCTCTCGCTCTCTCTCTCTCTCTCTCTCTCTCTCTCTCTCTCTCGCTCTTTCTCTCTCTCTCTCTTTCTCTCTCGTTCGCCTCCTCTCTGTCCGGTTCGCGCGACATTAGCCTGCGCGTACGGCTAGAACGTACACACCGCCGCGCCACCGGGGCACCGTCATCGCCCCGCCGACACCCTTCTGCTTCTCCCCCTCCCCTTCCCTCCGTCCTGGCCACGCACAAAAGATACAAGCGAACGTCACACGCGACTTACGCCGTCGTCCCGGCTCCCGACTCCACACACCACACGCGTGCGTGCACGTACGAGAGTGCGAGCACCTCGCGGCCGCGTGTGCGAGTCCCACTGACGTCACTCACGCGGCCACCCTACGCACGACAGCGCTCGCTCGATCCGTCCTATACCTATACACAGGCTTCGGGATCCTTTCCCTGAGGCAGAGACCGCGAACTGCGTGATGTCTCAGAGTGAACGAGATGCAAGAGGTATATCGTGGTTTCGTGTGAAATATTGAAATGACGGGATAGAATGGGTCATGTTGTTTTTTAGAAGTCAGCGTGGAAGGTAGAGGCATGTTATTGTTACGTTATGGGGAAAATAATACGTGATGTGGCGTTGATTTGTTTCTAATATTTTTGAAATATAACATTCTTCGAATTCCATATGTTTCTATGGGGTACGCGGGACGTGTACCACCGATTTTATAACTCATACAACAGCAGTCGCACTTTTAATCATTTTTGATAGTTTAATAATTTTTCATAGTATAAAAATTATTCTGGAACGTGCTGCAACAATATTTAATGGTGCCTCAGTGTTTCCACTCGAGTGCAAAGGGTTAACGAAGTTCATTTTAGGGCGCAACGTGTCCAGACCAAAAATTGACGTCTCTAAGATGTCCGATGCTTATTCACTTATATATTTCAATACAGTAAACAACAATAACAATAAATTAAATATGAAACGTGAATATTTAAAATACGATTATTTCGTCGAGCGTATTTCAACCATTGATGAAGGTGAACCATTGATGACTCTGAATGATCAGCACCGGCTCCGCCTGACGCAATAATGAACCAAGTAATGTTTGCTTCACCGAACACTCGGCTTTCCTATAAACGCGTCTAGTAGTATGTACGGTTCGTAGCGTCCGGCTCGCGTGCTGGCTAGAAGGCATAGAGAGGCCAGCAAGAGCAGCGTAGCCGTAGCCGAGCCGAGCCGAGCCGAGGCGAGTCGAGTCATTCACCAGCCGCCGCGCGTCTCTGACAACAACGCCCCGACGGCTTCTCAAACTTTACGTCCGTCCTGTCCGTCGATCCCCTTTTCTCGAACCCGGTCGACCGTTCACCCGACTTCCTCCGCCTCTCCTGCATACACCATCTCCCTCTCTAACTCTCTCTCTCTCTAACTCTCTCTTTCTATAAACCCCCAGGATCCCCGAAAATCCCGGCGTTCCACGGCGAGCGAATTCACCCGCTGCTCAAGAAGGAGACAAATTAACGGCCGGGGGTTTCCGTTCGTCGTCGGACGCATTTCGATGAGACAGATTTAGACGGGAGGAAAAAGTGGGTGTAGGGGATTACGTGGCCTGTTTACAGAGAAAGAGAGAGAGAGAGAGAGCGGCGGCGGCAACGCTCGGCTCGCGTCACGCTGCAAAGAGGGGCTCTCCCTCGAGGAGGACGAAGCGAGAACAGCAGCTAGCTAGAAGGAAGGAGAAAGAGTCGCGGGCGATGCGGGGCGACGAGACGGGGGTTCTCTCTCTGCCGGCGAGCGGCCACCAATTTGAGAATCGGCGACGACCCTGGGCACCGACGACTTCCGGTGGTTCCGTTGACCCCGCGCAAGTTCGTCGCCGGAGACACGCGGCTGCCTCCCGCGACCGTCTTCCAGAGCGGCCTTCTCCCTCTCCTCTCTTTCTCTCTTCATCCATCTATCTCTATCTCTCTATCTTTATATCTATATCTCTCTCTCTCTCTATCTCTGTCTCTATCTCGACGCTTTTGCAATTTCTTCATCTCCGAAAAATATTAAATAAAAAATAATAAATATCGTCGCGACGATTCAGGAAATCCTGACGCGCGAGAGCCTGAATGGCGAGAGAGAGAGAGAGAGAGAGCGGCGTGTCGCTGCGTCGACGGCCGCGACGGCGCTAGTTAGCGGATGCTAAAAAGCACAGGATACGGGTGGACGGGCGCGCGCGAGCGAGCTAGCGAGCGGGGTGGCGAGGCCGTGTTAGTCGCAGGAAGGGTGGCGGCAGCGGCGAGAAAAGAGGAAGGAGTGCCAACGAAGAAGGCGACAGGCTGCGCACGCGCGCGCTACGTGTCCGCCACTTTATGAATGCACGGCCGGCAAACGTGCGCGTCGACGTACGTCGCGACGCGACGCTACATTCATGCGGACCGTGAACGTAGCCACCGCCGCCGCCGCCGACGACGTCGCCGCCCGTAGTGCGTAGTAACCACTCACACTACTCGCGGCCACCGCCGTCTGCCTACCACGGACGGGGAGTCACTTATCGTTGGTCCGTCGATCCGTCGCGCGAATCGTTGAAACGACGCGCGCCGCGCAGCCCGTTTGCTCGGTCGGAAATACGGCCGAAATACGGCCGCTTTTTCGTGCGCTCGATTATTCGCGGATTTTCGAAGGCTGTTGGAATCGTTTCGATTCGAATCGACGGAATCGTTGATTAACCCTTTAGGTATACGAATTACCCTTTCCGATACTCTGTCCGCCATTACTCTCTTTCAGTCTATGAGGCGTCGCGCTGAAAATTCGTATATCGTGGGTCCTCCTTTATCACGTTGAGCGCCGCGTCACCCAAATTTCTGACACTAATTTCTGAACAATCTTGAAAATTCATTTTTGTTGTAATATATTTGAACAAAGTTTTTTTTAGTAGAATGTTTCGAAGAGTTCTATTGCCACCCCTTACGATAAATATTAATGTTCCAGTTTTTCGCTTCAATTAATTAAATTGCTTTAACTATGTGGAGATTTTAATGGTCGATTCTCGGCAAGGAACGTGTTAAAGGAAGATCGTTCTGAGCGTTAAATAAAAACTGTGCTTCTCTTATAAATCAGAGCATATATTTGAATATTTTATAGACATATTTATTCGTGGAGAAGAGTTAAGAAACTTCAACCTCTTGCGCTATAATAATATATAAAATTAACTATTTATTAATTAATAATTTAATATATGAAATTCAATTAAATTAAACATATTAAATATATAAAATTAATATGTTCGCGATAAAAATCCTGCGTTAAAAATAATCTTACTGCAACCAAGAATACGGAGAACTTAAACTTATTAAAAACGAATAGGAGAAATAAATACGCCCTTTGCAATTGCAATTTTATCACGATCGCATGGAATTTTATCGAGAATTATAAATCGACGTTCAATTTAATACGTTCGCCATAGAAACGTTGTATACACCTCGGTAACGGTAGACTACGGTGGGGGTATACGTCTGGGGCGTTATTTATTTTTTGCCTGCATGTAGAATGCAAATCCGGCGAGAGCGCGTCCACGCCCGCGAGTATTGACGTAACAATAACCGCACGCGTTTACAGCTACGGCTCGCATTAATTCGCAGCCTGTAATGCACCGGGCGGCCCTCTCTCTCTCCCTCCCACTCGTCTCTCTCTCTCTCTCTCTCTCTCTCGCTCGCCGTCGTCGTCGTCGTCGCTCTCTTTCCCGGTTTCACACGTGTGGCACGGTGCAACGCTAGCGGGGCGCATGCGCCAACTATACGTCGTGCAACAATAATTCCGCTCATTGACATTTTTCTCCGGTTCATTCATCGAACCTCTCCCTGTGGCCCGCCTGCACGGCGACGGCCGCTGCCGCCGCCGCTTTCTCGATCGCCTCTCTTCTCGGTCCCCCTTCGCGGCGGACGACGCTAATCGCGGCATGATAATCCAGAAACGTTCGCGCGGACATTTTCGATGCTTACACCTGGATCGAAGTGATTATTTATTCAAATTTTTTAAATCAATTGTTAGACTTTTTTAAGCGATATTATCCGGATTAAATTAACCCTTTGCGGTCGAGTGGCGACTCTAAGGGACGCCGCTAAAAATCGTCGCGCCACGTTTCAAAATAATTTTCATCGAATTTTCTCGCATTCGAAAAAATTGTTAAATGCTGTTAACTGTTGTATAGGTCACAAAATTCAATTCTATAATGTATAAGATGCACTGAATTGCATCGAACGAGGACGCTGTAATATCTGGAAAAATATTTTGATTTTTCCAGTTAAAATGGCGTTGACTGCGAAGGGTTAAGATCCATGTGAAGGTGTTGTACGATTCAAGTTTTCAATTTTATTTCGATGGAATAATAGACATTTTTTTTATAGAATAAAATATATTTTCGAAAGTGAAATGGTTTAATTTTAGGAATTAATTTTAATTGAATTGATGTTGGTTTTCAAATGAGAATCAAGGAGTTTATTGGAAAGAAATGAGAAATTTGTGTGTTTTTTTCATTATTAATCTTGTTATTGTATACTTGCAAATATATACAAAAATTCTTAATATACTACTATTATTATTATTATTATTATTGCAGTAATCGTATAATTATACTGTCATAATATTAAACATAAAAATGAGTGATAAAGTTGCCACCCTAGTAAACACTTCTTTTTCTTAAAGAAATATATCTCATATTCAAAGCCAATATTTAAAACGTATTTCACGCGAATGTTTAAACAGTTAACAAAGTAAACAGTAACTATACAGTAAACATAGACTGTCTTTTTCCATCTCAGAAATCGTTCACAACCAAGGAAGTCTTCGTCCTTTCAATTATAAATTATAAATTATAAATTAATTATAAATTATAATTAATTATGAAGGAAATTGTGCAACGAAGGCGGTGAATTGTTCCACCCTTGCGACTTAAACAATCCTCATCTCACGCTACGAATAGAATTGCCCTAAACTAAATCGCTCGAACCTAACCTAAATAATAAGGTCATCGGTGCGCCGTCTCCTATCCGTAATCACGGCTTCCTCGGTTTCGTCGCTTCGAAAAGCAATTTGGCGACGGGTGGATTAAAAAGGGTAATCAGGGATCGATCATCCATCATCGCGCGCGCATTGTTCGTCGCGGCGGGCGGCGACAGGGCCGAGAGCGAGCAGCGGGCGTTGGTACGCGCGCAATCGTAGGGAAACAGCCCCTCGGGGGCCTGTGCGGGTCTCTCTCGGTCTGTTTCCAGGTCTCCGCGACGACGCGGCGCACGATAATCGCGCTCGCGCAACTCCCGACTCATTGACGCCCTTCTTTTTCCCGATCGGTGCCCCCGGTGCGCGGCGCGTCGGTCCATTCACGGGAAGCCTCGCGGTGGGAACAGGCGCGAACGAACGAACGGAAAGAAGCGGAGATGTGTCTATTTGTGCATGCCGACGTTACCGCGAGGACGCGCGCGCGCGCGCGCCCGCTATAGCTGTTGGGATGAAGCAAGAAGAGGGAAAGGATCCCAGAAGTCATATGGAGGAAAGGACGCCTCGCATAAATATGTGTGTAGAGGCTGTGGAATGCCGGGAGAGGAGAGCGGCGCGGGAGGAGGAATTTCCTGTTGTGAACGTCTTGGGATGCATCTGCTGCTCTGCCTCTTAAGCCCGAGCCACGCGTGCGAGTACCAATTAAGGCGCCACGAGTCGTCGTGATTGGCCCCTCGTGTGCTGCCCTATCTCTCCTTCCCTCGCCCTCCCCTCTGCCTCTCTCTTTCTCTCGATCTCTCTATCTTTCTCTGTTCCTCTGTCTTTTTCTTTTCCTTTCGATCTCTCTCTATTTTTCTCTGTTTCCCTCTCTTTCTTTTCCTCTCGCTCTCTCTCTATTTTTCTCTGTTTCTCTCTTTTTCTTTTCCTCTCGACTTCTCTATCTTTCTCTCTTTTTCTTTTCCTCTCGTTCTCTCTATTTTTCTCTGTTTCTCTCGCTTGCTCTCTATTTTTCTCTGTTCCTCTCTCTATATTTTTCTCTGTTCCTCTCCTCCATCTTTCTCTGTTTTTCTCTCGCGTTCTCTCGCTCCTTCCGTCCCGGTTCCCCCAAAACCAGCAGCCTCGCTGATAACGCGGCTCCAGTTTCCGAGCATCCGCCATCGTTTCGTAATCCGCGGACACTACTCCTTCTTCGGCATTGGCCCGCCGCGCGCGGTCTTCCTCTTTATCTGACCCCGGCGACTCTCGCGCTGGGTATGTGCTCCATCGGCGACAGCGGTGCTCCCCTCGGTGCGCGCCCGGCCATTTATAGATTTCGGCCGCTGTGTTCCGCCACGGTAAACAGACCCCGGCCTGTTTTTCTGGAGACCGGGGCAATAGAGAGGCGGAAAGAGAAAGAAAGCGAGAGACAGAAAGAGAAAGAGAGAGAGATACCTGCGAGTTGGTCGAGTGATTCGAGTGGGCGATTATGATCTGACGACAAACATGAGTTCGCTCTGGGTCTTGTTTCTCCACCGGCGAGTGACGTGTATTCCCGCGATCATTAATAAATAATAGAAAATGATGAATCGAGCGAAATAATAGGTCGGTGTGCTTGAAGTGCGCAAGCTTTTTTTATTTCGAGACGTATTGTTCTCCGCGGAATGATTGGGCAATGTGTTGCTTGGGAAAATATTGTTTTCTGAATGTTTTTAGTAAGTGGATTCGGTTGTTATTATTTATTATTCATTGTTTAATGGTAGAATTGTCGGGGTGTATAATATTCGGGTCGGTTTCTTTAATTTTGATAAACTGAAGAGATCGTACGAATTCATGTACCCAGTTAATGTGATCATTATTATTATTATTTGAGTAATTAATATAATTGGAATCATCATTATTTCAATAAATTATTGTAATTTGAAATATCATTATTAATATTATTTTCTTAGTATTTATTGATCAGAGCTCTCGGTTACGAAGACAGATAAAATAGAACAAGTTCAGAATTGACAATTGAACAGCGATATTAAAGAAAATAAAAACGGATATTACACAGTTAAAAATTACAAACAATGCAACAATACTCCCGTTAAAAATCAGAATAATCGTCTCGTTGTAGTTGCTTTTACTAATAGAAAATAGCCGCGTTTAACACTGTCTTTTGCCCATATTTCTTAGCATACTTCTAAGCCTAAGAAATATCATAAAAACTTCAAATTATTCTAAAAAGCGAGTTTTATTTCTTTTATAATTTATTTAAAAATCGAACAGTTTTTATAGAGTTGAGATCTTCTATTGAGATCTTCTACTAGAGATCTTCGATTGTTGGTCAATGCAACTTGAGAATAAAGTTGTATCGCACTGCTTTTTAAAAATCGAGCAGCGGGCGTCGCGTCGCCGTTGCGCGGAGGCGCACCTAACCAACAAACAGAGAGAAAGAGAGAGAGAGAGAGAGAGAGGAGGGAACGTGTCGGAATGCTTGCGAAGCTCGCGGCAGCGTCGTCGCTCTCTGCACCGGCTGGTCCCGGCCCTGGCATCCTCGAACACCTCTGGGGACGTCCTCCCACCGCGTATTCTTAATTACAGATCCGCCGGCACCGATCGCTGGATAAGGAATCGGGCCCTCGATTGCGCGGTGCCGGTTCCCGATGACGGCAGACGACTTTTCTTCCCCTTTCTCTCTCTCTCTCTCTATTAATCTCTTCCTCTCTTTCTTTCTCTATTTTACTGCCTCTCTCTCTCTCTCTCTCTCTCTCTCTCTCTCTCTCTCTCTCACTTTTTCTCTCTCAATCTCTCTTTTTCTCTTTCTATTTTGACCGGCTTGATATAAAAAATTAATTCGCAACTGACCAAGCGCGCAAGCACTCTCTTTCTCTCTCTCCCCCCTTTCCCGGAAAGGAAGACCTCGTATCGCTCGTCAAAGAGGCCGGAGAAAATGCTCGTAGCCGCGGACGTTGCGCGAACAGGGAAGATTTATCCGCGGGACGTGCGACGACGAATGGAGAGAGATTCGCTCGATGAATCACTGCGCGCGCGAGTCGTCGCTCTCTCCTCTCCTCTCCTCTCCTCTCCTCTCCTCTCTCTGTCTCTGCGCCCCATTCCCGGTTACCGGAGGTTCTTCCACCTGACGCACCGGGGGCACTTAAGGCAACAACGACACCCATCCGCGCGGCCAAAAGGGAAGACGAATGCCCGGCCATCTCGGATTTCGTGGCGGACTGCCGCGCGATATTTCTCGGCCGGCAATGTCCGTCCGTTTGTCCCGCGCTGTCCGTCCGTCCGTCCGTCTGTCGGCTAGCTGGCACTCGGCTGTCGCGCAGGTGAACAACGCCAGCTATTCCCGGTAAATGGGACATCGGCCGTTTCTCCCCATAACTATAGCCACGGCGACTACTTGTTTTATAGCGCGATATGGTTTACACCGTTTCGATTCGACTATCCGCGAGACTTAGCGGTCAGATCTTGAATCTTAGCAGGATTTTTATTTATTTTTAAATGTTGGTTTTAGCGGAAAAAGTTTATCATTGATTGGTTCCTAAGATCATTTCAAGCAACTTTTTCCTTTACAGAAATGTTCCATGAGGCGTCGTTAAGGCGTTATTAAGGGAAAACAGTGACCAATCAGAAACGAGTTTCACTGACGCGAGGCTCTCATTGGCCGATGTTTTTTTGTTAATAACTCGTTAAGGAAGGCTCGCAGAAGATTTTCGTAAAGGAAAATGTTGCTTGGAATGACCTCAGGTATCCAGTTCCAAATTGTTAAACATTTTTCGGACATCCTGTATATATATTTAACAATTTTCAACGTTATTTGACACTATGATAACGTCGTTAGCCTTATTTAATATTTTCTGACGTTATCTAACATTATTTGACACTACGATAACGTCAATCAACGTTATTTAATATTTTTTGACGTTAATTAACAATTTCTGCCGCATCGAAAGACCGCGAAGTGGAATTCGGCAGTTGTCACGAAAATCGGGCCACGGGGTGGCCGTGTGTGTGTTGGTCGAGAAAGGAGAGCACACGCGAAGTTATATACTTCGCGTTGCAACATTGTTTATCAGTATGCAAATCGTAAGTCGGCGGTCTCCGGATCGCGGGCGGGTGTTATCGTCCCGAGATCTCCCGCTTGGAACCGTAAATTACGTGGGAACCACTCGGGGGCCGGGCGTGGGCCGGTCAGCCGTCGCGACGCGATGCTGCGCGCGCGCTCTCTCTCTCTCTCTCCCCCCGCGCGACTTTCAATTTCATCCCGGAGCCAATCTTTATCCCGGACCGTATCGCGTGTGCCGGATTCGAGGAGCATCGCGCCGCGGCCGAGTTTCTGCTTCCGCCGCGGCGCGCGGGCACACGGAAAAAAATAAACCCCCGGCAGCTGAGTCGACGGAAGATAAACTTGTGGCGGTGGGTGCGCGCGGTCTCGCGCTTTCCGTTCAAGAAGGACGACGCCGCGTTCCTTCGTGTTGCTCCCGGAGTCGTCGCCGCGACGAGCGATTAATCGACGCGATTTATAATCGAAACGGGATCCCTTCGATGCCTCGTTCGCCTCCCAGTGAGGCGCGTTTCTTGGCTAAGTTATTCGAAAACGTAAATGATTCCTCGAATCGCCTGCCGTGTGACCGGCGTTTCATTGACTGATTCGCCGCTTGATTCGAAAAATTGAATTAAATGGGTTAAATACAAGCGGAGTACAAACGCTAAATTATAAGAACGTTGGTTGAATTTAAGAATATTTTTATTTTTATTTATTTAATTAATCCTTGCCTAATGGCTTAGGATGCTTCCGGCTTACATTTTACAAGGAATATTTTTATGTCAGGTTATGTTATCTAATTATTCTCAGTATTTTTTATCGTTATAACTTTATTAACTATCATACTCCATTATAATAAATTATAACGACTTGAGATCCGTATGTGTCCACTAAATTAAATTCGATGATACAATGTCTCTTGAAGTGACGAACAGCGAGGTAAAAGTAGGCGATCGCGTCGGTCTGGAGAAACGGTGCATCGGAATCGCGATCGAATAAATCCGGTGGCTTATCTAGTCGAGAAAATTTACGGTTCTCGCCGGTTATTTGTATACGATTTTATTACGGAATACTACTACCTACCGGCGTTAAGGTATCGGGCGCGGTGGATATCCACAACGAAATCTCCTATTTGCATCGATAAAAATCGTGTCCGCTGGAATAACAACACAGTCGTCTCTCTGTTCGATCGCCCTGGTGGAGAAACTATTTTCCTGATCGATTTTGTATATTGATATATAAATAACATGATATTTTTTAGCAGGTTAGAATCGCAGCGGTGCCAATGAGATTTTTGTATATGTCGACTTGTGTAAATTGTTACTATAAATATTAGCGGTAGTAACTGTAAATATTGCTATTAATTACTGTCAATTAGCTCTAAATTGTCTTTAGTATACAGTTGGTTACTGAACGGTTCTACCGACTATTTTGAATTTATTTCAAATTTATTTCACTATTATTGAAAATATCTGCCAATATCTGTGAAAAATAATCACAATTATTTACAATCTACTTTATAGTTATTTAGCATTTATTTTACAATCATCTACGATTTAACCTACCAAATTACAATTTATTTCACAATTATGTACTAATTATGTACCAATTATTTTACAATTGTTTAGAATTTATTTTGCAATTACTTACGATTTATTCAACTATTATTTACAATTTATTTCACAATTACGTACCAATTGTGTGCCAATTATTTCACAATTATTTGCATATTATCTACAATTTATTTACAATTTATTTCATAATTATTTACAAGGCCAATTGTTCGCAACGATCCGACCGACGTCGCTATACTCGTAACCCACTTCTCCCCACCGCCGCTGCACCAAACGTCCCAGAACTTCCTGCGAGCATGTTCACCGGAAAGACGGCTAATCGAAATAGTCGCTAAAAATCATCAGTCTCATACAAGCCATTCGCTAGAAGGCAGAGAAGACAGAGAGACTGTCTTCGATAACTATCAGGAATTCTCTATGGTCGCAAAGTGAAGTGAAACTCGGTTATTTAACCCATTGTACTATCGTTCCTTTCAAGCTGTGACGATTAGCGCTTATTCGCATTTAATAATTTTCCTAATGGAACCAATTTTTCTATAATATATTCCTAATTTTTCTTTCCTCTATCACCTTGCCTTTATTTACCTTCGTATCCATACTTTGATAACAGAATAATTTATTTTCACCTCGACGTACAAGAAATTAATAACATTCATATTTATTAGAGCTTGCATAAAATCACCGCGAGCCTGACTCTCGTTATTACCGTGCAAAAGGGTTAATCCGGTCCTTGGGAGTTGAAATATGACGCGGTGTGCGTACACGCGGGTCTGCACGAAATCGGTTCTTTAACACGGGACACGTCGCGAGCGTCGCTCTACGCCAGTGACCTTAATAACTCCGCTACGTTCCTCGCGTACCTCGGTTATGACGATAGACAAGGTCTGGCGACTGGCAGCCAGTGCGCATCGAATATCCACGTAGGTGCTTCTGCCGCGAGAATCCGTCTCTGTCCGTTCCACCGTACTCGCCGGTACACTCGCTCGCTTGCTCGCTCGCGCCCCGCAACCCGTCCCTTTCTCTCTTTCCCTTTTACACGCGGCATCTATCTCCGGATCTTTCCTCCTCGTGTCGTTCCGTCTACAAGTATATACACCTTACGGTCGTTCACACGAGCCCGGCCAATGGAATGCACGTTGCCGGGCGTGTGTACACACACGCGCGCGCGCGCGCGCCTCCGTGCCGAGGAACCGTTAATGAACGTTGCAGTTCTTAGACCGCCCGTGCGCGTACCGGGGTTATATCGCCGCGGCAGGAGAGGAACGGGACGAGAGAGAGAGAGAGCGAGACAGAGAGAGAGAGAGAGACAGGGCCAGACGGGCCCCGAAAACCTTCCCGCGACTTCTCCGCCACCGATTCGGGAGAAAAGAGCGCGCGAGCGTGCACGCGCGGACCCAGCTCCGTTCGCCGGGAATACAAATCGCGACTCCGGCGGTCCTCCGACGTGAAATTTCAACATTTCGCGTCGGTCATTTGAATACGTGCCCGTGGAAGGGCCCCGGCGAGAAGCATACTCGGAATCCCGGTTTTTCGGCAGCGGATCGCTAACTTACAACCTTTCACGAATTTCTTCGTTCGCTGTTGCTCGTTCCCGCGCCGTTCGCGATGATTTAGTCCATCGATTCCGTTTATCAACCATTTTTCGGCATAGTTTTTCTTCTGAGATATCTATATTTTATGTATTTATAGTAAATTGTGTTTATAATATTACATGTGTAATATTATGAAGATAGTTTATTATGATATAACAGTTCATGTGAAAGATCTATTATCTGTCTTTTACATATTCATAATAATCTATTAATATCGGTCTTTTATATACATCTACGTTAGCTGGCGGAATAACTGAAATAATTTGGTGGAATTTCGACGAGCGTGTATCGCGAGAAGCAACGTTAAAAGACGGAACACGGTAACGTTCGCGAATTGTCCTTTAGCTTGTAAACAGAAATGGAGAGATACGAGGGAGACAGGTGCGATTATGTGCGAGGTACCTCGCAGCTTGTTTTTGCAGGCTGCCGAATGTCAACAAATATAAAAACTAGGCTCGAGGCTCGGAGTATGTATATCGTGCGTGTCTCTTCTTCTCGAGACGTCCATTTCTATTTACAAGCTGAACAACTCGAAGAGAATTTTACTGCGGATACATGCATCCTCCTATAACACTGCTTATTTCTATAGCAGTACGGCTAATTTAAATCTCGCGTAAATTATTAATACTCAGCAACAATACTTGTTGGTAGAATAACGACACAGAGCAAACTTGAAACTTCCGCCATCTTTAATTTAACATTCGTTCGGATTGCGAAGTGGACTCGGTCGTTTTCTGTAAAGGAATTTTTATAATTTTAACGATTTCAGAATAAATACTTCTCTCTCTAGAAATACTGCAACAGGCTTATGACGACGGCAAAAAGAAGTTAACGTGAATTGAAAATATTCGTGAACTCTGTTAGCCGTTACATCAAAGCGTTATAAACAAAAACAAAGGTTATTAATAGAACAGAATGCGCGATAATTTGCCTTATAAATTTGAATGCTATAACATGTACGTCATATTGCACCGCAATGAAAACTGAACGCTGCAGCATTCTCTATTCGCGAGAGTGTCAATTTAACAACTATTATATTCAAAGTGAAATCATTAAATAATTTACAGTTAACCCTTTACTGGTACTTCAGCACGAACTCGTAATACGAACCTCTAACGATAAAATCCAGAAATGAGCCAGAAATTTTACGTTCAGATTTCCAGTTAAAATGTCTTCGATTGCGAAGGGTTAACGTTTGAAACGCGCGTTCCGACACCGCGCTCGGTAGAAGCAGCGTTGTTACGAACGAAGGCCGGTGCCTACGTATTTCTAGAGAACGTCTCGAGATCGCTCGAGCCGAACTTTTCCACGACGGTGTGGGATCCCCTCGAAGCACGAGAGATCCCCTTCTCGAACTGATAAGAGCGTTTCCGGCCAGCGTTTCCGGTAGGACTTCGGATGATCTTCTCGTAGCTCGCGGCATCGATCGTTGCACAGACCATGGATATTCATTGGTCCCTAGACCCGATAGACCCATGGGCCTAATTGTTTCGTGGCATCGGGATGCAAGGCGGCGGGCGCGTAGCGTGGCAGGGGATCGTAATTGTAGATTCGACGAGTCAGCTTTCTCATTTGATCCGTGCGTACACGCCACGGTGTGTGCCACCCACGACGCCCGTGCCCCCGTTCCGTCGTGGAAAGGAAACGTCGAGCCCCGAGAGTCGGCCTCTTCGCATCTTTGTGACCGCCGGCTTTTACTTGGAAAGAAAAGCTAGACGAGAGCGTAAAGAGAGAAAGAGAAGAGAGAGAGAGAGAGAGAGAGCGAGGTCGTGTTTCGGCAAAAGCCTGAGAAAGCACGGGCGCGCGATCGGCTCTCAGGCCCTCGGGTCCTCGGCGAAGCTTTCCCACACGGCCCCTAACGTTTTTCCCTCCCCCTCCAGAAAACCGATAACCGGTTTTTCTCCCAATTTCATCGGCGATATTTACGAGCCCCGTCGACGCGCGAGGTCCCCCCGTCGGGTTCCTGTGAAAAACACATGACATCGGTATGCGTTCGTCACTCGAGTAAACACTTGTATCTAATCAATGGCCGGTCGGTCGGTCGGTCAGCTTGCGACAGAACTACCGCCTCCTCCTCGTCTTCCTCTAGCGCACTCTCTCCCTCTCTCTCTCTCTTGTCCCTCTCCCACTTCTTGTCGGTCTCTGCACGGCGTCATTCATCGCTTGAAAATCGTCCGGAGATCTCTCTCGATGAAAATAAAGAGCGCGGCGGTCTCGGTAGCGACGGCGTCGGTGGCGCGTCGCCGAGTTGAAGAGAAGAGAACGGGGAGCGGCGGCGCGTACAGAAATTCGGTTCCTCGTCCTCGCGTGTCACGGAACACGTCGGAGCACAGCAGGGCCCGAAAAGCAGCGGCCGTGGCGACGGTGGCAGAGGCGAGAGAGAACCACCACGGTCGGTACGTGGTTACAGGTCTGTTTGGCGGTGAGCGGTGGCGGTCCACTTCTGAGAACTAACGGGTCTGTTTCGTTCCCCTCTTTCGAGATCTCGGTCTCTCTCTCTCTATCTCTTTCTCTCTCTCTCTTTTTCTCTCCCGCCGCCCTTCGCTCCTCTCTCTCGCCGTTTCTCTCTTTCCTCGATCCCACCCTTCCCGTCCGACTCTCTACCACCCGCGGCAACGCATCGCAACGCTGTTACACGGACGCGTAGGGACAGGCGCACACAAAGAGAGCCGTGGCGAAGCGGCGTGGCGCGGGGAGCCTGGCCGTGTGGGTGCGTGCATTGCGCCTGCGTGAGTGCGTGTAGCGTCGAGAGAGAGAGAGAGAGAGAGAGAGAGAGAGAGAGTGTGAGTATGTGTGTGTGAGAGAGCGCGGTCTCTCGCTGGTTGCCGCCGCTGCTGCTCGGTGTGCGCGGTGCTCGGTGCGCGGCGCGCGTCTGCGCATCGCCGTGAGTGTGACGCGCCACCGTTCACTCTCAGTGTGGTGCGAGACGTACCGTGGTGCGGTTGTCGTCGTTATTCGTCTCTGGTTTCTGGGAAGCGTGTGGACTTCCAACCGGGAGGGAAAGAGAGAGGAGAGCCCTCTCCCGACGTCGCAGCTCCCCTCGTGGCCAGTAGTTGATTCGCCACGAGCGTAGCGAGAACGCGTGTGCGCGAGTGTGTCCGCGCCTCGAATCTTGGATAACAAACGTCGTCGTATCCCGCATGCGACGCGGATCGTGTCAAGGGCGGGACACGCGGGCGATCCACGAAACACAGAGTCGGTCCGCGGTGTTGTTTTGTATCCGAGACTCTGTCCTCGGCCAGCGAGAAAAACAAGGGGACGAGGTTACGCTCGCGAAAAAGAAGCGTGCGTGCGAACAAGACGGTGCTCTGCGATCACAGGAGAGAGAAAGAGAGAGAGAGAAGCGACGCGCGCGCGGACCACGGACGATGGTCGTTTACCGCGCGACGACGCGAGCACCACGTGGCGAAAGCAACAATTTTCGGAGCAACCGGTGCGACAACCGCGAGGACACCGCGAGGAGGATGAGCGCAACGGCTGCAGCGTCGGAAACACGCGCGGCCGCGATGGCGCGTAACCCTCGGCCTCGGCCGGAAACTGCCGCGCCGCTGCTGCCGTCGGTCTCATTGGCTCGCGTCTTGCTACGATTTTATTTATGGCGGCGGCGGCGGGTCGCGCGTTGTCGCCGACACGTAAGAACCGAGGGAAACGACGACGAGCCACCGGATACGGGGCGAGGCGATTACGCGGATCGAGAACTCGGGAGGAGGCCGAGCGACGGCGGGCCGCTCTTACGAGCCGCCTGCCGCGACTGTACGGCGAATAAGCGTAGAAACTGGAGCCGAAAGAAACAGAGAGCGAGAGAGAAAGAGAGAGAGGGGCCGACAGAGCGAGGAGCGATGAGGAAGAACGAGAGGCGCGTACACGCCCCCTAAAAACGCATTAAAGGAGTAACGACGAGCAGCGTGGCTTTAACCGGTAATTGGACCATTCTTTTTGCCATTGAGGTAGTAATGGCCCTTGTAGCGTGGTCACGCTACACTACGGTGCGCCATAGTACTATAGAGACTTCCGGCCCGTCGCAGGAAGTGAGACACACGTGTTCAGGCGTGTGTGTTCCCATAATACGGGCCCCGACTCCTCCTCTACAGTGCGCTACAAGTTCGATGGCCCATACGGGAAGCAAGCGGCGAGCGACGCAACCCGAGGCACGCCACGCACACACGTGCAGATGCGTGAGGCGCGCGCGTACACGGACGCGCGCTCGACCGCGCGCAGGATATATTACCGTTCGTTCGGGGAAACGTGAACAGAGGAATTGTGTTGGAAACGTCAACGATCGAACGGACCTCGGCTATTAAGCTGCTACATCCTCGACTGCCGTCGCCGCCTGCAAAGTACGTACACACAAACACACGCATACTTAC
The DNA here is from genome assembly GCF_028453695.1 of Augochlora pura. Lineage (NCBI taxonomy): Eukaryota > Metazoa > Arthropoda > Insecta > Hymenoptera > Halictidae > Augochlora > Augochlora pura. The sequence continues at coordinate 2,410,211 of NC_135778.1, read as the reverse complement.
ACGCAACACTCTCGCATAGACAGCATGGAACAATTTTTTATACGAATTTCGTGAATTTCGTCGCGCGAGAACGACGCGTCGTTTTACCTCGCGTCTCTCTCTCGTCCTCGCGAAAAGGTACGAACCCAGAGAAATTGTTGAACGAGCCCACACGATCCGGCGGCGGCCTACTCGATTGGTCGCGCGCGCGCACGCTCACGCTCGGCTAAACTGGCGCGGGCACGTTGGCCGCTCTCCTCGGCGCTGGCCTATTATTCCCACGATTTAGGAAAACGAGCTTGTTATTTATCGACGGGTCTCGTTAACCTCTCCCCTCCGCTGTCGAGACTCGCCGCTGTCGCGCCGCTCCCCGATATTATTCGAATCGCACGCCTCCGTTCGCGCGCGCGCCGCGACCTCTTATTATGAATGAATTTTCGGCGTTACATTCATATTTCCTGTGCCAACGTACGTACGCCCGCGCAGCCGGAGCCCGGCCAGTGGCTCTCATCCGGCTGCGAACGGAGCCCGCCGCCAGTGAGACAGAGAACCGGGGACACGCGATCGCGATCGAAACGGGAAACCGTCGTTTCGTGCCACGGCAAATATAACTCCTTGCGTAACATATGAATAATCGCGAGGCTCGAACGGTTACTTTCAATGGCGAGTCACCCGTGCAACGGCATCGTGTTCCTCGCATTCCACCGTCCGCCGATAACTCCTTTCCATCTTTGCCCGTCGCGTCACCGATATTCTTCGTCCACGCTACGACGCTCGTAGAAAATTCGATTTTCCTCCCCTCCGCCAGCTGGATCAGCGACGGATCCTCGGTCCAGATGGCATGTTGAACAGGACGCGGGGAAATGGCGTCGCTCCGGTTCTCCGGTCTACCGTCGCCAAAGGTCTCCTTGTAGAAAATTCGACCGCGTTCTATTGGAATACACGACCGAACGTGCGTCGATTAATTTGTTGTTGTATATCCACGCTCTGTCTCTTTATAGTTTGCTATATATATTTGTCTGTTATAATATTGATATATTTATGTCGCTTTATCGTTTAGTACGTATATACTACCGCGTTCCATTTTGTCAGCGTGCGACGGCGCGCGTCGCTCCCCGAAATCGAGAACCGTGAAATCGGCCGGCCCTGAATTCTCACAAAAGCGTCGTCGTCGTTCGTCGGCCGGCACACACGAAAGCGTGTTTCGGGTGCCGAAGCCGCGTCGGTAGAGACAAGCATCTCGGGGACTTCAATCGATGCCGATTCTTACCGTTTTATTTACGACTCCGGTTATCTCGATGCCCGCGAGAGAGCCTCGACCCGAACGCGTTGTGTATGCAAATATATCCCCGTGCACGTTAGAAAACCGACAGAACTTTCCGGTAGACCTAATAGTTAGGCGCGATTGCAGACTGTAGGAGGCTCGCTCGAGGACAGGTACCGGTGGAATGCCGTCTTCGGGGCCGTTCGCACCGTGCCTTCTCGGGAAGCGCGCGCGAGCGGAGCCTACCGGGGGTTAAAGAATTCCTGCCGCGAATTTCGTACGGGACGAGCTACGAAATTTGACGTACGCGTCTTCTCTGACGTACTCGAATTCGATTCAAATATTTTATTTGTACAAACTAAAATCGATAGAAAAAGTTTAGTTGGTAAACAGCTTCATGTAAAGATAATAATATATACTAAGTATAGCGTATTAAATTGATTCGCATGTAGGCAGTGACAAATAAATATAAAATAAAAATTATCTGCATCGTGGAATCTTTTTTCTTTTTTTTAACAATTTTAATAAATATAATTAATGTTCCCTGTTTATTTAAATATTTTTATCGTTTCTTTTTATTCCTCGCCAGCGTCTCGATCGCTGTTTTAAATCGCACCAACACATTTCTCCCTCAAACACAGCGCAATTTACGACGTTAATAAAATTTCTCAAACATAATATAATTTCATATAAACATAAATAACGTGAAAGGAATAAAATTCAACCTGAAATAATGTAAACGTAAAGAGTCGAGGCAGTACGATGGAGAAATGAATTTCGGCGCGCGTCGGTCGAATTTCATTGATAAATTACGGCGCGGAAATCGCCGTGGAAGTATTATCGTTGAACGAGTATTTTCGAAGGAGGCTGATTATATTGTTAGAGGAGTCGGAAAAAAAGGAGGACGATCGCAGAGAGAGAGAGGGAGAGAGGAGGCCCGAGGGACAGAGGCAAAGACAAGGCTCTGAGAGCCTTCTTCTCAAGTTCATCGCTCCCGCGCATGTGCAAACACGCGGGCGAATAACACGAGGCATTCATGTGCCCTTTCTCCGCATTATTGTCGGCGGTCGCGCGTTAGTGGGACCCTTCTCGACCTTCTGCCGCCTCCCCTTACGAGACGACGACGTTCCCGCCCTCCTGTGGGAAGATATACGATAGTACCCACGTTACCCGACGAGGACATCCACTCGGCTTCCCTGGCCGCTCCATTCGCTTCGATTTCTTCTCGCGGTCGCGACCGTTTCCTCTCTCTCTCTCTTCCTCTCTTTCGCTCTCTATCTTTCACTCTCTATATTTTTCTCTTTCACTCTTGCTCTTTCTATCTCATTCACTCACACTTCGTTCCACCGTCTCATTTACTCACACTCCTTTTCTTTCACTCAGTCTATCACACTCTTTTTCTTTCACTCGGTCTATCTCTTTTTTTTTCTTTCATCTACTTTCTCTCTCACTCACTCTGTCTCTCTTGTTTCCTCTATCTCATTCACTCCCTCTCTTTTTTCTTAGTCTGTCTCTCTCTTTTGCTTTCTCTCATTCACTCGCTCTCTCTTCCTCTTTCTAGCTCTGTTTTTCTTTATTTCTGTCTCGTTCTCTTTCTCTCGCTCACTCTCTGACTCGGTCTCCCTATTCCTCTCATTCACTCACTCTCCCTTTTTCTCTCTGTCATTCACTTGCTCTCTCTATCTTTTTCTCTGTCATTCACTTACGCGTCTCTTTGTCCCTCTCGCATCCTCTTACGCGGGATATATCTCGGCTTGAAGCTGCGCGAGAGCCGCGTCGTTTTCTGGGATTCTCCGCGTCAATAGAGAGAGAGTCACGCGCCAACAGCTGTGCCGGTGCGAACGGGGGCCTCGCGATTTACGGCGAACCGATTTCCTCCAGCCGCTCGTTCTCGGAACGAGCGAGCGAGCAGCAGCGCGCGTCGGCTCAAAAACGGCCGCGCGCGTCCCGGGGTATTTTCGGCCGGGGCTGATTAAATACGCGATCGTGGTTAGCGTGCCGGCAATAAAAGCGTCGCGCCACCTCGTGTTTACGGCTGGCCGCGGCGGCGGCGGCCGTCCTGGCATCGCTGCTCTCGGCCCGCGCTCTCCTCGTGCTCTATCGCGCGGCTGCGTTTGATCGCTAAATTATTTCGCGCTTCTCACACGGCGGAGAGAGGCCCAAACCCCCTCTCTCTTTCTCTCTCTCTCTTCGTCCCTCTCCCCGTGTTCCCGCCTTTCCGAGGCGAATTTCGAGAACGCTGCTACGCGCTCCCGCGACTCTCTCTCTCTCCCTCTCTTTTTTTTCTGTCTCTCTCTATTGCGTCTACAGCGATGCCGACGCGGCCCTGTGTCGGTCTTTCTTGGTTTCCCGTGACGGGAAACGAGACGCGCCGGGGCAAACAGAAGCCGACGTCACGAAACAAACGGTTTTCAAACGGCCGAGTCGGCGCCCTGTCTGCAAACAGGCCGGTTCTCATTGATGATCGTCGCTCGACGATGCACGCGAGGTTCGAAATACACTTTGGTAACGGCGAACTTGTCATCCCGCTTTGATCAACGTCATTGTAGCATTTTTATAGTATCGTTCCTATTTTTTTTCCTTTTTTTTTGTTGATCGTAATAAATTCTCTAGAGCAACAGGAATTTAGAAATAAATATTATTGTATTATTTCCGCAGTGATGAGATCCTTTTTTAGAGGATGGAAAGCGATAGATTGACACGTGGTTATGTCAAGGTTATAATTATGAAATGTTAAACGTACCTTTATGAAATGTTCGACATACCTTAATGAAATGTTCGACATGCCGCGACAGGAGTTTTACACATCTCAATTTTGCACTTACGCTTTATTTGTAATATACTCGAAGCAAGTAAATTACATTAGAATCTCGGCATTTTGCAATTCTTCTCTTTTGTCAACCTCCTCGCAGTACCATTTCCGTCGCAGTTACATTAATCCAAATTTTGTGAATTGTAATAAATTCTCCAGGATAGCAGGAATTAAGAAATAAATATTATTATATTATTTCTGCAGTGATAGGTTCTTTTTATAGCGAAGGAAAATTGATACTCGCGTGCGTCTATTTTTATCGGAAACCTCAACAACTCTGCGCTCCTAATTTTACGCTTGCTCTCAAAGTTCCTATTTATTTGCAATATATTCGAACCGACTGATCGAAGTACAAGAAAGAGCGGTTTAAAACGCAGTTAAATAATTGATTTAGATTTATTGCATTGATGACCAATGCAATGCGATTGCAGATGTTATCAATAGACGGTCTTAGCAGGTTCCCTAATTTTTGTAGTCAAAGCACCTAACATATATTACTTTCTTGCTATTTAGACTTCAGTCAACGAATAAAAGATTAACTTTAACTTAGTAAAAAAATTATATCAGTTACTTAGTTCCATTTAGATCCCGGTCTAAAGATGAAAGAACAAGTCGTTCGCTTCACTTATATTTTATTGTACTATATTTAAAAAAGGCAAAAAGGCTCACAAGCGTGTAAGAAATTCTATACCATATACAACAAAATAAAGCCCTGAAAATAAAGACAATATCAAAATTGCTTTCCTCGATCGAACAAGCAAACATTTAGAGTTTTTCTTTCGATTTAAAATCCTCGATCAACTTAGCAAAAACAAAACGGCAATAGGTTCGGTTTTCGTCGCGCGTCTACAATTCCGTTCGGGAGCGTTGCGCACGCGTACCTCTTCCTCGTTCTGGCAAGAAATAATTGCGCAAGTGGCAGCAGATTGAAACGGTCAACCACCGCCCATCCTCGGTTGCACGCTCTTCCCAACGGGTCCCGGACGGATAACACGCACGCAGGCACAGAGGCAGGCAGGCAGACAGCGGGCAGAGTGCGGCAGCGTACTCGACATTCCATTCAAGCATGGCCGGGGCGTGCTTAATAATCTCAGACTCGCGAAGCAATTATTCGAAAGTAGAGGATGACGAGCGGCTCCGAAATTGCAGGGGAGTCGAATGAATCACCGTCGTCGTCGTCGTCGTCGTCGTCGTCGCGGAGGAACTTGGTGAACGTTTTCGGGGCCCCGTGTTAGGTGATCCCGCGAACCTGCCGGATAGCGTGGCCCCGTGGCTTGTTTACGTCGCGGCGCGCAACGGCCCCGGAGGGGGCCCGCACCAGACGAGGACGGATGGCCACGAGAAAGAGAGAGAGTGAAAGAAGAAAGAGGCAAAGAGAGAAGGAAGGAAGAGAGAAATAAATACAGAGAGTGCGAGAAGGAAGAAAGAGGGAAAGAGAGAAAGGCAGAAAGAATGAAAGAGAGAAGGAAATAGAGGGAAAGAAATATAGAGAGAGAGAGAGAGAGGAGAGGCCCTCGCGCGCCTTCGTCGAGAAGCATTTAGCGCAGTGGGCGCTCCCCTCCGTCCTTCCGCGCCGCATCGCCCGTCGTCTTTTGCCACCTCCCCGGCCCCGCTCCACCGCGCCTCACCGCTCCTCGCTTCCCCCCTCGTGAACGCGCGCGGCCCTGCTCTTTTCCTCTAGCCGCGGGTGCAACGAGGACGCGGTGCACGTTGCCCCCGGAGCGCATGCAGAACGAGGACAGCCGAAGCGTGTCTGAGTCGCTGGCCGCCATGACAGAGCGGAATGCATGAGAACGCAGAGCTACTGACTCTCTCGCTTCCCCCTCGTCGCCCCTCGCCCCGTACCCTCTCTCGCCGCACGGTCATTCTCTTTCTACACCGTCCCGACGGTGTGTGTATGTGTCTCTCTCCGTCGCTCCTCTCGGCTCGATGGGCGATCTTTGAAAAAACTGCCGACAGTGAAAATTCGTCGAAGAACTTACGGATTTTTAGAATTTTGTTTACTGTAGGAAGTGTACGGGATATGTTGATGCTTTCGGTGGAGATTTATGGTGGTAGTTAGGGTTGTTGATTTGTTCTTCCGTGGATAAGTAGGTCCTTGGAATTGTATAAATTATTCGTTTTATTATTCATTCAATTTGGAATAATGCGAATGTTGAGAAGAATTACGAGTTGATGGATTAGCAGTTGAATTAGGAGAATGATATTGGTTGTCTCGGAAGAGGTTATGTCGTTTTGCTGAACTTGTTTATGGTGTTGTGATAGATGTTGCTTTTATGAAGATGCAATGGAGTTGTATCATAAAGTTCTATCATGTAAGGCTGTATCGTATTATAATAATAATCATATTGGTAATAATAATAGGAACAAACCCCTGTCACGACATAAAATCCGAAAAGTTTTCGGAAGTTTTAAAGAAATATTTAACATCGCATATAAAATAACGTAACGTTTGACCATCCTTTCCGGACAAATACTGAAAACATTAAGGACTGCGCGCATCGATAAAACAGCTTATCCGTGATATAATCTTCGATTAAGAAATAGGTGGTATCTCGATGATCGTCGCACGTGTTGCAGAGACCACGGAGCCCGTTCAAAAGAGAAAGGTAGAGAGTTAGAGAGAGCCCAGAGCTATCGAGTTTGGTATGCCCGACCTTCGGACTGGTACATATGTACACGAAAGCATAAGTTAATGTTTCATGGGCAGTAAACTGTGGCAACAGATTCTTGCTGTAGACTGAAATAAAATAGAAATAGTTAGAAGTACGATGCTATTTAACCAAAAGCAGAATAGGGGTTGGTTATTGTCGTTCTCTAGCTATATATAACAATTATTATTATTATGCTGTTTTGAGATGATTTTCTTTTTATTTAATTTTTGTTGAATACAATCGTCTTGGAAAATTGTTATTTCGCTTAATTATCCACTGTATATGTATGAATTATTAGGTTAGAAGAAAAGGTTGAGAAGTCTGATATTATTGAAATGTTACAAGACTGTAGAAAAATATTATAATTGAAAATATTATTTTCTACAGCTTCTCTGATGCTATGAAAATGTTAAAAATATTATTGTCTACACTTTTTGATACGACAAAGATAAATCCAAGAAATATTCGTACGCTCACTTTTTTTTTATCTAACTATATAAACTAACACAAATTATACAAACTTATTACATAAATATAAATTGAATTAAAAATAGAAGGCGATATGCATCAGCCTCGTTTATCACGTTAAATAGATATCGAATCGACAAAACGAAACCTCGACGATCAAAGGAATCGATGCAACGCAAGCTCTCGCTGAATTCCGACTCGCGTCGCACGCCTCGGCTCGGCTCTCGATCATCTCTCGCTCCGGTCCCCCCACCCCACCCCCTTTCCCCTTTAATCTCCATATCAATCCCAGTCGCCGAAACTGGCGTGCCTTTAAGCGCGCCGATTTGGAATTTTTTCGCGGGCCCCGAGGCGCGCAGCATCACACACCCTAACGTTATCGTCGCCGTCGTCGTCCCCGTTGAAAGACGACGCCCTCGGCTCGGTAACCCGGTGGTTATACCAGCGTTTACGATTGCGATCTAAGAGCAACGGCTCGTAACTGGTACACGAGCAAACGGCCGAGACATAATTGTCCCGTGCGCCGTCCCGTTTCCGGCGTCAATTTCGTGAGGTGTCCCCCGAGTCTCCCGGACTGCGCAACGCGCGCCGCTCTCTGACACGGAGGGGTGGCTGCCGCGATGTCCTCCAACTAAATAATATAAATAATACACGGCCGGCACAGTGATTCGATCTTACGTAAAGTCAGAAAAAGAAGGATCTTTTAAATTAATTCATTTTCGACCTGAGTTACCTTTTAAAGAGAACGTGTAGACGATTTGTATGCGAACAATATAGCATTAATTTCTTGTTTCTATAATTGATATAATATAAGAAAGATCTATGATCGATACTTAATATCGTAATTTATTTAGAACCTTTTATCGACAAATTATTATCCGGAATATTTTCTATCATACGCATAATTTCTATTATAATACATATATCAGGATAAAGCACATTACAACATATTACATACATAACCTGACAAATATCTTATCGTAATACGTAAACGAGGAACAAATATTTCGCTGCAATAGTTTAACAAATAATAAAATAATTCTCTATGAAAATAATTGCAAAAATCAGACTTCGATGGCAAGGATATCATCATCCAAGTACTGTTTTCTCGTTTTCTTCTTTTTAATTGTTCACTTATGAATAAGGGCTCTATATTACGATTATGTTATGGAAAGGTATTGATTTTTTGATATTTTTTTGCCTCGCTCGAATCGCTGTGTGTGCGGCATGGGAAAGCGGAGGAGGTCGCGCACACAGGTGCCGAGTGTGTCGGCGCGGCAGTCGTGTGCCAATCGGTCACATAACGGTCGCACGGTCGTAACACGGCCGCCACCGCCGCCGCCCCCGTGACGTCAGGAGATTGACGACCACGCCGCGACGACGACAATCATTCATGCGAGTCCGGGGAAGAGGCGCGCGCGGTTTCGCGTCCGATCAAAACTTCCACCGCGATCTCGGTCGCCGCGCCATGCCACGGCTTGGATTTGATTTTGCGTCCATTCGAGAGAGCGAGAGAGAGAGAGAGAGAGTGCATTTGGTAAATTTCGAATTAATTTTTAACGTTGAGTTGAATTTCAGAATTTTATAATTTTATAATTTTCTTTAGAATTTTAATGAAAATTCCAAGGCAGATTGTATCAATCATTGCATAGGCGTAGTAAGTCGTTCTTATCCCGTGGAAATCTGAATAAAATTAACTCTTCGCCGATCAATATTTTTCATAATTGTCTACGCAACGATTTATCCAAATTCCGTCGACGCGAAAACAAAAGAGAGACGCGTAACCCGGAGCACACATTTTTAACCGACTCCGGCAGATGCTCCAGTTCCACGGGGAACTTGGCCGGAGCGGAATGACCGTTGCAAAATTAGAACGCGCGCGGCGCGCGCGCCTATAAGAACGGCGGGAGAAACCGCCACTCTCGGCCGGCGGCGGGTCGCCCCGCCGGAACGAGAGGGTTAAACCTGAACGGCTCTGTTACGAGAAACTCGTCCGACCGTTTTCCTTTCTCGGTGCAACAATGACGCAATATCGGTGCTGCCGCCGCAGCCTTGCCAGGTGACCACCGCGGCGCGGATCTACGGTGATTTATCGTAGCCTGGGCCCGCCGTTCGTTTCCACTCGATCAAGGATGTTGGGAAGAGAGCTGGTCAAAGAGAGAGAGAGAGAGAGAGAGAAAGGGGTGTAAAGAGGGAAAGAGAGTTTTAAAAAGAGAGTAGGAGAGTTTTAACCCTTTGCACTCGAAGCCATTTTAACTGTAATTCTAAAGTAACATTTCCATTTTATAAGGTAAAGAGGTTATGTTCAATTGAAATTGAATCTTGTAACTCATACGAAAACAGTTACACTTTTAATAATTTTTTAAATGTAAGCTTTTATAATAGAAATATTATTTGGGAACGTGATGTAGCAATTAGCAATGATGCCTCAGAGTCACCACTCGAGTGCAAAGGGTTAAAAAGAGAGTAAGAGATTTTTAACGAGATTTTAAGCCACTAAAGCGATGCGTCGTGGCTAAGAGGTTAAGGAGAGTAAGAGGATGGTAAAGAGAGGTGTAAAGTGAGGAAGAAGGGTGTAAAGAGAGGAAGAAGGGTGTAAAGAGGGAAAAATAGGTATAAAGAGAGAAAAATAGTTATAAAAACGGAAAAATAGGTATAAAGAGAGAAAAGAAGATTGTAAAGACAGAAAGGGGGTTGAAAAAGAGAAAGAGAGGTGTATAGAAAGATAAAGAGTTGTAAAGACGGAAAAATAGGTGCAAAGACAGAAAGGGAAAAATAAAGCAGAAAGGAAAATATAAAAAATAGAAAGGGCGGTGTAAAAAGCGAAAAATAGGGATGCAGAAACTATAGAGAAGGGTGTGGGGGGGATGACCGATAAGTTTATGATGGAGGAGCAGTCACGTCGTCGGCACATGTGCCGCGCGCCGGTCGAACAGTAGTTTCCTACGGTGTCGGACGGCGAAACGAATCTCGCGGCCCTGGGGATGGTCAGGCGGTGGAGATTTTCTCTCGGGTGTGGCGCCGTCGACCGTCGGGGGGGGGACTTCTTTACCACCTGCGGAGGCGCGAGGAATTCCAGCGCTCTCGGAGGGCGGCCTTGATCGCGTATCAATCGGTAATAGCGGAGTTCGGCGCTGGGCTCGAGACGGCGGGGCGGACGGTTTCGAGCGCGCCTCAACTACGCGCGGAGAACCGGGGGCTCTCCTCTCTCTCTCGTTCGGTCGTTGACTCCCCGTTTCTTCTTTCTTCGAATCCTGGGCCCGGTCCCCGTGCTCGCCGGGTCCCCCCAGTCTTTTTCCTCTCTCGCTCCAAGCCTTTCTTTGTCTCTCCTCGAGGCTCCCTGCTAAATCCTTCGCTGCGGTGCCTCTTCTGTTTCCCTCGCCCTTCCGCGCGGCGTCTGCTTCTCCGTCTCTTTTCTTCCCGTTTATGCTCTTCCCTTCTCTCTTTCATCTCCCTCTTTCTCTCCTTCTGTTTTATGATCTTTCCTTCTCTCCCTTTTTTCTTATTCGCGTTCCTTCTCTCGTCTACTCTTCTTTCTTCTGCCTCCTCTTTTATTCTCTCTTATTCACGTTCCTTCTCCCTTTTCCCTTCTCGCTCATACTCGCTCCTCTCTTGTGCTCTTTCCTTTGCTCTCCTTCCCTCTCCTCTTTTATACTCTTTCCTCTCTCCTCTCTGTATTCTTTCCTTCTCTCTCTCCTCTCTCATACCCTTTCCCTCTCTCTCCTCTCTCATACTCTTTCCTTCTCTCTTCTCTCGTATACTTCTTCCTCCTCTCTCCTTCTTTCGTCTCTCTCATGCCCTCCGTTCGGGTCTCGTTCCCGCGCGGATCGGCGTCCCTCGTTTTTCGCCGGTGCACACGCGGCGTTCTTCCACTCCCCGTTCCTGCCAGACGGTAAACAACGCCACGCCGTGCTGCGCGCCCGCTCCTCTCTCATTCATATCTCACACGAGCGCATCCCGAAATTATTTGGATGCCGGCGTATTTCGCGCAGCGGGAGCGGACCCGGCCCCGAAGAGGGGTTGCTCTCTCTCTCTCTCTCTCTCTCTCTCTCTCTCATCCGGCTGCCTCGCGTTGCTCGCGATCCCTAGCGATGCTTTTTATTTTTTTTATTTTTTGGGGCCGGCCCTGCCAGAAAATTTCGAGGGGTTGCTGCGCGCCCTGGACATAGAGTCCGTTAATTGGTGAAATAGCTAGGCCCCCGGGCTGCCGCGATAATTCCTCGTTTTTATCGGTTCGTTGAAGAGAGAACGAGAAGATCGGGAACGGCGCGCGCGGGACACGCGGAAACCGGAAGCGGCGGCTCGAACTGTTACCTTACGGTTTCTTGGTTGGAATTGTAGTTGTCAGTTGGGAATCACTTTCATGGTTTGCTTCGTTTCTTGCCCCTTCGTTGGGGATTTTGTTAATTAATAGCGAGCGTTGGTTGGTAGAAGTGACGAGATTAAATTTATTTAGATTTCGTAAGGATTTCTGTTGCAGTAGTTGTTTAAGGAATTTATGAAATTATTTTTCATGAAATTGTTTTTACTTTTGTTATAGTTTTAGGATGAGGGAAGAATGTAAAATGTGTCCTTTCTCTGTGAGATGTCTCGGTTAACTGATATAATTCAATTCGGTAGAAGCAATGATGATCTATTAGCGATTAAAAAATATCAGCATCGCGACTCGCTTTTAAATTCCCTAATTACCGTAAGAAATATGAAAACGGAATCACAAGCCTTGAATAATTATATCTACCCTTCCCTAACTGTCCAGTTTTATTCGCAAATTGATTAAACATTTTGGGGAAAGGAGACGCAATTATTCAAGTCTCACGGCTTTTGGCAAGAAGAATAGAAATAGAATAACAAGCCTTAAATAATCTAGCCTCCCCTAACTGTCCAGTTTTATTCACAAACTGCTAAACAATTAGAGAATACTCAATTATTCGATCCTAAATTCTCCAATTATCAACAAATAAAAACGAAGCTCTGGCAACCAGGCCTCCTCTTCCAAGCTACACTCTTTTATTAACAACAATATGGTCCAGCTAACAACATGGACCAATACTTCATGGACTATAACTCACTATAGTCCCTTTCCCGGCCACCTTATTGCCTAAACTATCCGAGAGGTGGCGACCGTTCTCACGTCCCCTTTCCCCAGGTAGCCTCGCACCGAACCCGATTTTCCCAGGAGCCCCTCGGCAATTGAACATCAAAGTTCCGCGGTGTTCCGATATTTTTCCGAGGCGCTCGCGTCGTCCATCGAAGTCAGTTTCCCTGCCAAGATAGAGAGAGAGAGAGAGTCGCGAAAGGTGCAAACAGGAAAATACGGGCACGCTAGCGCTTGTTCCTTTCGTTATGAGCCAGTGAAGCGTGCGCGCGCGACTCTCCCGGCGAACTTGCCCGTGTGCCGCAATACCGTTCCGAGAAGAAAAAAAAAAAGAGAACCGGCGTTTATCATTCCGTTGAACTGGTTTATGCGATTAATATCGTCGGAAACTTCCGCCGTAACGTTTCATTTCCACGATCCCGGCGGGGACAGGAAACGTTGTTGGACAACCTCGGAAACGAAAGAGATCGGGTTTCTTGTGTACGTTTTTTTGTCCCTCCCTCCCAGCCCTCGAGCCGTGTCGGAGAGTGTTTTCATTGATCGGGAAACGGGGAATGACGTGGATTCGAGCTGTGGGACCTTGCGCGTGATTTTTGAAATCTCGTCGGCGAGGTTGGATTTTGTAATATTTTCCGTGGAATTTTAACGTGAATGAAGGAAAATGGAAGATTGTTTTTTTTTTTCTAGAAAAACACTGGTCGGATTGAGCTACATTTTAGCGTATATCATTGTTTTATCGATTGAAGGAAGATAGAGGGTGGGAGGTAAACTTACAGAAATTTGGAAAATAGAAGCTACTCTAGTGTACACTGGTGTAGTACTCTTCTGTAAATTTGATAAAAATAGTCGATCTTCTTTTTAGAAGAGATTCAATTTTCAACCCCTATCGATCGATTTTTTTTCTACCCCAGTGAAAGGTAAACTTTGAAAAAGTGTACACTTAGATTACTGTCAAATATTCTTCTTTAATAATCTAAATTCGCTAAAAAGAGTCGATTTTCTCTCTATAAAAAATTCCCTTTCCAACTCCCTTCGATCAACATTTTCTACAACCCCAAATGAATGCAACAACCCCTTGTGAATCCTAAAAATTCGAACCTCACTTTCTCGACACCCTGTACAGCACACATACCATGCCGGCGACCGGTGTCGCCATTTCGTTCCGTAGTTTGCCGCGTTACGCGCACGTGGACGTGTTTCGCGTATTCCTTTGAAAAAAATGGCGTCCGAACTCCGCCCTTGTTTCGCGGCGGTTATTAGCGGGTCTCCCCCGTCGAAGCGGCGAGGAGAGAGAGAGAGAGAGAGAGAGAGAGAGAGAGAGTCTACAACCGCGACGAGAGAAACGGTCGTTTAGCGTGGCTTGGCCGGTAACGAAGGGAAAGAGACGACCGATTAGAATCCGTATTGGAACACCTGGCACAGAGGTGTAGTATCCGCGCGCAGAGAGCGTCTCCCGAAGTGACCGTTCAACAGGTGCGCGCAGCTCGGGTGGTGGTGGTGGTGGTGGTGTGTCCACGGTGTGTGCGCGAGTCCGGCTGAAAAGGAAGCCGGGTATAGGCGCGAGAGGCGAAGGCGAAAGAAGTCGATGGAGAAAAAGAAGATGCTAATTGGAGCGGCTTGTAGCGTCCAGCAGCGCGTGTTAACACGACTTCCAGGTACTCGTCTCCTCTCGCCTTCTTCTCTCTCTTTATCGCTCTCTTTCCCTCTCTCTCTCTCTTTCTCTTTCTCGGTTGAATACTTTCCAGTAGGTGCTTCCGGCTAGACTCCGGGGCGGTCTGCTTCAAAGCGAGTCTCTTTCGGCGCTCGAATGCAAGGCCGACGGAATGGAAAGCGGCAGCGCGAGAGAGAGAGAGAGAAGAGAGAGAGAGAGCCGGGACGACAGGTATACAACTCTCGCAGAGGAAAATATTCGGGACCCGCGGAGGTGGGGAGAGGGACGCTTTTCGAGAAACTATTATGAATGATCATCCTCGAGCGTTCACCGTCGGCTCTCGTTTTCTCTCCCCCCCCCCCCTCTCTCTCCCGTCCCTGCACCCCCGGCCGCCCACACCCTTTTCCTCTCATATATACAGCCGTTAGTCGGACGCGCGCTGGACAAATATTTGCTCGAATTCAGGGCGACCGCTCGTAAATTAGAGAAAGAGCGCGGCGCGCGAGGAGAGGTCTCCGAAATTCTTGAGGGCCGTGCCCTGGTTGGTCCGCCGGCCGCGTTCCTTCGACCCCCGCGCGCCCCACCGCCGCCACGCGGTTAGAGCCTTCGGCTTCTCTCTCTTTCTCGCGTCCCCCGGAGTCTTTGGCCGGCGCGCCGCGGCAGGAAATTAAAACGGCCGAGAGAGTAAGAGAGAGAGAGAGAGAGAGAGAGAGAGAGAGAGAGGCGGCTTCATTCCTTCGCGTGGCTTCCCCGAAAATCCGCGACGCGCCGCTTTGCGGACGCCGACGTGTTCCGGCTCGCTGCTCGTCGCTCTACGAGCGATCTCTCGAGCGATACTCTTTCATCAAGGGATGATACTCGCATCATCCCTTGGCGTTTTTGCACGCGGCGGTAGTTACCGCGCGCGGATCCTAGCGAGAAGAAAAAATCGCGGGTAATCTCTCTCTTTCCGAGGCGGAAGATGCGGCAATAGGAATTCCATCGAGACGAGAGGATATCTCGCCGCGATCAATGGGAAACGCGTGCATCGATGCCGCGCCGGTCCTCGTTCGAGAAGAGGCGCGTGGCGCTCGCGTGAAAATGCTGAAATTTACGAGCCGGGAGTTCCCCGAACGCGGAGGGCTAACCCGAGAGAGCCCGCCGCCGCGGGCCTCCCGTCCTTCCACAGGCCTATATTTAGTCCGTGAATCATACGATTCGCGCGGAGAGTTCGTCACCAACGGATTTAGTCGCTCCGAGGCGAGTCGCCGCCGCGGCCGCTTCGTGGACGGAAAAAGGTCTCGCACCTCGTGGCGCGCGCGGCCTTCCTTCCGCGGAAGGCGCAGAGCAAGGCGAGGCAGCTCCGCAGAGGGAAACTCGTGACCAAATGGAGAGTCCGCCGCGACTATCGGGCGGCGGCGGTGGCGGCGGAGACGCGCGCCTCCGCGGGGTGGGAAAGAAGCGACAAAGAAAGAGACGTTTGTCCGTTGGATGCTGGCGGAGAGATACTCGCGTTGTTCTCCCGCGGCGCGCTCTTCGATCGGGACTGGTCCGCGAGGGAGCGAGAAGACACGGGGGCCGAGCGCGAAAGGGAGGCGGCAGAGAGAGGGAGGAAATGTCGGCCGGTGGCGAACGAGTCGGAGGAGGAGGAGGCGGCAGCGGAGGGAGGGTTGGATCGGAGCAGGAAGGATAGAAAGAAAGAAAGAGAGAGAGAAAGAGGATCGCGGGAGAGGCGGCGGAGGATCAGAAACGTTGACCGGGCCGGGGTGGAAGGGGCAGAGAGCGGTGTCGGGTGGGGGTGGGGGCAGTGGCGATGTCCTAGCGAAGGTCACGGCCGGGAATGCGGTTTGCGTCCGTCGGACCAAAGTGGCGTGCCGCGTTGCAGTGCCCTCGCCTCTCTTTCTCCTTCGCTCCGTTCCCGGGTCCTCCGTTTCCCTCTATCCCGTTCGCCTTCCTCTCCGCGCGCGCGCGCGCGCTCGCTCTCGGTCTCGCTCCGATCCGCTCCGGCTTGCTCGCTCTCCTCGTTCCACTCCCTCGTGCCGCAGCACAGCGCGCAGACTGCAGGAATGCACCAAATGCACCGCGCGCACTGACCGGTGCCCGCGTCCCGTTCCACTGCTTCCACTTGTTTACTTCGGCCGCGCGCCCCTCTCCCCCGCCCCGCCACGCCACGCCACGCCGCGCCGCGCCGCGCCGGCCCGCTTCTTCCAACCCCCTCCCCATCCGATGCGCGCCGCGCAACGTCTCTTCCTCTACCGCTTTCTCGTTCTCCGACAGAGACGAGTTTACTACTCCTGTATCCTTTATCCTTTATCCTGACGTCCAGCGCCATTCCCATCGTCGCCGTCCTCCCTCTCTCTCTCTCTCTCTCTCTCTCTCTCTCTCTCTCTCTCTCGGTTCGCCGCGGCCCGCACCCCCCCGCGCCTTTCTTTCGCCGCTCCACCCCCGGCGCGCGAACGTTCACCCCTTCGGCTCCGTGTGCGTTTCACCCGTGGCCTTGCGATACGGTACGCGCGTGTACGCGTTTTGCTCTATAAGGAAAGGGCCGCCAGGTATGCGCTCTACCTTGCCCCGGCAAGGTGACCAGAATCATCTCCTTGCGTTCGTTATCCGTCTTCTTGTTAGCCGCGATAGACTTTTCTACGCTCTCTTCTGCTTCCACCTCGGTTCTCCTTCGCTTTTCTCATCAGCCGCGTCCTCCTGTAAGGAACTTGGTTAACGGAATAATATTAACTTTTATTTTACGGAGATATACACAAAACGTCTGTTCCCACGTGGCGTCACCGAAGAAGTGTGTCCACCACGTTCCGTTGTCCCTCGCCCGATCGACGATCCCAATCATTCATTTGTTTCACGCACACAACCATGCATTCATGTTATCTTATTACCATACATTCATACAACCGCGCACTCCTTCTTACATACCACACACTCTCAGCCATACTATACACTTACACTCCTTTCTACGAAACGACTCTGTCCACTCGTCGTCGTCGTCGCTGCCGCGCGGTAGAATGCAAATTATCTGACGCTCCGATCCAAGAAGCGGACGAATCGATCGCCCGGTCGGTACCTACGGCGGCGATGCATTCGGTAGAAAAAGAAGGACGTTAAGGGAAGGGTGGGCGAATCGCGGGGAGGAGATAAACGGACGATCGTGAGCGCCGCGCGCGTGGACCGGGTATCAACGGATTCCACGGGGCCGGGGCGGCATTCCGCAGAACGGAGGAATTTCCTGGATCCGCGGGAGAGGGTGCGTGATGTAACAACCGGTGTGTGTGTGTGAGTGTGTATAGGGTGCAGGGACCTCGGAGGTTTGACGAACTCGAACGGTCTCCCGGCCTCCCCTCGACCTAGCCGAATCCCCGATTCTCTGTCCCTCTGGCCCTGACCCACCCAAAGGCTGCAGTCATCCCCCTTGTGCAGTAGATGGGGTGTGCCGGGTAGGAAGCGGTCTCCGAACTGACTCTCTCTCTTCAAATCTCTCTCTCTCGCTCGCTCGCTCGCTCGTGTGCAGAGGAGGGTGGGACGCGGCGCGCGCGACCGCCAGGAGGCTCGCAGCGCAAGGGGGTGTACGCTAAGCCGTAATTGTATGCGACCGTCTGGCCGCGTTTGCGCGCGGAATTCGTGGCTGTATCTATGTACGCGAGCGGGGCCAGCCAGCCAGCCTCTGTTTAGCGGCGAGCCGACACGCCGCGACTGTTAGGGGTGAGCCGGGGTCCCGAGAGCCGGAGGGGGGCGCGGCGCGGCGCGGCCGCTCCACAAATCAATACCCATTGGCTGTGCCCCGCGTGTGTGTACCACAGCCGTGCACAACGAGCGAAACGTGTCACCCACCGACCCAAAGGACGATATAGCAGCTGCACGCACGGCAGCCGGCATATGTCGGCCGATGGACGCACGTTCGCGCCGCGTCTTCCTGGATCGCTTATCTCGCTAAAACTCGCTCCATCGTCGCCTTTCAAACTCCTCCGCGGAAATCACCGTCTTTCTTTCTAAACTCGTCTTTCCATCACCAACACTTCTAGCCGCCGCGACCTCGCGGGCGCTATGTTCATAGTGTGTCGAGGCGGCTTAATTTCCATCCGAGCGATCGCATGGACCCGCAAGAGACCGAGCCTCGTGCTGGTGACCTCGCCTTCTCGTGGCCCCTGTTGGTGGCAACATCGCGCCTCCAATCACTCGAAAGGGTGATTGCAGCCGCGACGGCTAAGTGGGTCACTTCCCTCTTCGGGACAGTCTTCTCCTTGGATGATCCTTCACGGGTGCAAGGGGATTTTTCCTTGGCTAGCGCGCACATTTTCCAGGTGCGCGTGTTACTCTCTTGTCAGTGGTTTCTCGCCTCAACATCGCCGGCATAGGCTAATTTTTTAACCTGGTCTATTAGACCTAGCTATTAAACAACTACTTTTCTCCGGTTTCATTTTTCCACGGCGACGAACGCGTCTCGTCCTCTCGTCTTCCCGCCGATTCCCGCGTTCAGCTCGCGTCCGCGCGCACGCGGCCGTTCTTCTTATTGGTCGCGAAAGAGTTGGATGTCGCCGGAGGGAAGATATATCCGGCGCTGGCGGCGGTCAATACCGTTCATTTTTTCTTTTCTTTTTTTCGACGGCCGGGACTCTGCCCGAGCTATTGTTCCTACCACGGGGACTGCGCCGCGCGCGCAATTACTCGGCAGCCCGCAGAGTGACGAATCCAATAACAATCCTACGACCATCTCCGCCGAGCAAATTTCTAATTTCCTCTCTCTCTCGTAGCGCCTCGTCTCCGACGCCGCGGTGGAGGCCGACGCGCTGCGCTAATGTAGACAGACGTCGGGCAGAGAACGACGAGACCGGCACCGATGCGGGTCAACGAATCTTTGTCCCTGATCCCGCCATCTCTCCCCGCCCCCTTCTCTTCTCTCGCGCTTTAACCCCTTGGAGCTATGATTTTCTTTTTACGGCTACGCGGCGTTCTTAACCCTTTGGTTGCGAAAGCCGTTTGTAGACGATCGAGGAGTATGTGTGTCGATGCGCGTGGCAACGGAACGCGTAAAGTCGACGGGTTAAGAATTTTCTCGACGAGATCGCAGAATTTTTGTTTCACGATTTTTTCGATTTATTTTTCTATTTTTAGACTTCGATGACGGAGGATCGAAATTACCTTTCGATTTACACAGAATTATTGACGATAGTGTTTATTAAATTACATGCAATGTAATTATTAACCCTTTGCAATCGGAAGCATTTTAAGCTCGGATCCAAGAATTGCTATCTTGACCAGCTGTAGTATAGTACTTAGTATAATTTATGCATGTGAAATTGAGTTTTTTGTGACTCGTAAAACTGTTACGATTTTAACAGGAAGGTCTTTTTTAATAATGTCGACGTTATTTAGTTAATTATATAACATTTTTCATTGGCGCTTCGAAGACGCCACTCGAGTGCAAAGGGTTAACACTCGCGAATATTCACCGTGAGCTTAATTCGTCACCATAATTTATTAATACTTAAAAGTGACACAAGTACTTAATTAGCAATAAATAAATACAAATAAACGTAGCTGTGAAACAAATGAAAAAGTGCAAAATGAAAAAGTGTAAAAATTGTAGCTACAAAGCTTTTTCAATCAGATCTCATCAGACACCATTTCCAATTCGTTCTGAAAGCAACCTCGTCGTCATCGATCGGCCCGCGAGTCCGACCAAGTTTCCGCAGCGTTTTAGAGAGAGGGGTCGGTGTCGAGATCTCGCTCGATTTTCCTTTCAACCGGCGGCCGGCCGTCGAAATTCGGCGAGGCGTGCCGCGAAAGTGGCCGCGCGCTCTCCGTCGCATCGTGTAACAGGGCGGCGACGTGGTTCGGGCCGGCGTACTCTGTGTGTGCGTGTGTACGGCGGATCCGGCGATGGTGGGGGTCTTCATTCAGTCCGCCTCTCGGTCTCGTCGCGGCGCATGCGCAGCGGACCGCGCGTACACACGCTACTCACGCTGCGCTTCCCTTCCTTACTCCAGCGCGTTCCCTCACACGTACGCGCGCGCGCACACACACACAGCCTCGTCCCGCCAGCGGCGTGCATGGACTTTGTACTCCGTGGATCGTGGTCGCTCCCTTTCGCTCCTCTCGCGCCCCGCGTTCCGCTCGCGTCTAAGAACGAGAGCCGCGGCGGCGTTGCGCGTGACAGAGACGCGCGGCGATCGCGTATGGACAAGGACAGCGGCGGCTGCGCGGCGGATTGTGCGCGGGGCGGGAGGGGGCCAGGCCGCGGTGTGCGAACTCGAGAGAGTGACTGAACTGTGCAGGAACGACGACCACACGCCGGCATCGGTCCCGAGCGTGGTCGAGAACGCGAGAGAGTAACTAACGCGCGTTTTCGAGACGCCCCGTAGCCAGCGACACACACACTCTCTCTCTGCTTTTCCTTATTCCCGGCTCCTTGGCGCGACCATCCGTCGCACAAAGGAGGGTCCCCGATAGGCGGCCGACTATTACGAAACGAATTACGACACAGGCGCTTTCCTGCCGCGCTCTCGCGCGCTGCCCTCGCGAACGTTTTCCAGCGGCGCGCGCTCGCGTGGGCGTATGTGGGACGCGTCACGCGCGAAACGAAAGTATATCCCAGATCCGCTAATTGCTTCGGCCCGAAGGACGCAACCCGGTCACTCGGCCCTCTCGCTTCGCCCAATCCGAGAGTGAACGTGTCCTCTGTGAGGTGATAGAAACTCGGGGCTGATGGAAATTAGAACTTGGTCAGGGTGGTCGATTCGTAGTTAATTCATTTATAAACGCAACACGGGCGATGCTCTGTGTTCTTGCAGTATCGTTGCTTTTATTTTATTCTAGTTGCTAGGAATATTCATCGGGCTGCCTTTTAAATACATTCGCAATAATCTTGTTGCAACTATATATACGATATTTCCCGTATTAAAAAGCTCGTTTATAGTTTTAGAAGAGTCGGCTAGATTTGTTGGTACTTTACTATCAATTTATATATATTATTTCTGAATAAGCAAAATCCATGTTAGTGGTAGAAAATTCATTTTCAACCTACAATTTGGAAGAAGAAAATTAGGTTAAAAAATTGCCAAGATTCTTTCGCTTAGAAATAATTTTGAATATAATATTGTTATTATTATTTTGGATATGTACGTATTATTACGGGACATCGTAATTCTAGCATAGTTTATTATCGATTTGCAACTATTTCTCGATGTCTACAAATTCATATCAATCGAATATTATTGTAACAATATTATATATATAATATATATAAATAATATAACAATATATATACATATACATATCGTATATTATATAATAATATAATTGTTTATAAGCGCTGGCAGCTAACATCCATGACGGCGCCGACTGCAAAAGGTTAATAAAACAAACTAATCAAAAACAACTGGTACAACTATTAATACAAACGTTCATATTCGTCTCCTAACCTAACCTCGACAATTAATAAATCACCTTAAACTAATAAATTATCCTGTAATTTTATTTCGCTGAGAATCCCCGTCTCAGCATAGTATCGTAAAGAGTATCCTGAGCTCGCGCGAGACCTAATCGATTCCAATTCCGGGCCTGATCGTTTCTGCGTACCGGTCAGAGGGGTGGCACCTCCACCACCGGCGGTTGTTTACAAGCATCGGGGGCCCCCGGCCCGACAAACGGTCGAAGGAGGCCGGGTTTTCTCGATCGCCCGCGTCAAGCTCTCCTCCGCTCTTCTTTCGCGGCCCGTTTCTCCGCCTCCGCCCGCGCGACCTTCTCCTCCTCCACCTCCACCTCCACCTCCGGCTTTTTCTGCCGGCCCTCTTTAGCGAGAAAACTCGATTCGGAGTCGACTCTCGCGAGAGAGAGCCGACTCTCGTAACACGCGCCGCCTCGGCATACGCAGCCTCCTCTCTCGTTGATGCATTGCTTCCGAGAAGCGACAGGCACCGGCTCTCCAAGCTATCCGCGCCGCTGCGCAACTGGATAGTTGCCGCGGCGATTCCTTCCCGAAATTATTCGAACCCTGTTCTCTACGATCTAACCCCTTTTTTTCGCTGCGATGTGGTAGGTTGGAAACTATGAAACGGGCGCTTTTGCTTAGCTTGTGCACGGCTGCGCCGCCGGTTTCATAGTTTCCAACCCGATATCTATCGATTAATAACATATACTAGGTTGGAAACTATGAAACGGGCGGCGCGGCTGTGCCTAGACTAAAGGAAGACGCCCGTTTCATAGTTTCCAACCTGATATCTATCGATGAATAACATACTCCAGGTAGGAAACTATGAAACGGGCGCTTTTGGTTAGCTTGTGTACGGCCGCGCCGCCCGTTTCATAGTTTCCAAAAAAATATGAAGAAATATCTTCCAGCAAAGACGCAGTCATTTGCAAAAGACTCAATGTCGAGATAATAAATAAACTATACCTTTCTTTGGGGAAAGAATCCCAATCTGGATTCTATAAAATAATTCTATACCTTGTAATACAACTCGCTTAATTAACTGAATCTAATACCAACAAAATAACATAATATACACATTTTATTGAATTTAATCAAACAAATTAATTCTCAAATCTTAACTTACCAAATTTATTTCAATTATTAATTTAACCTAGAATATTCTAACCTAATCTCTAGAATCTCTAACCTAATTGGCTTCTAACCATTTCTAACCTAAATTAAAAAATATTTAAATTCAATATCTATTACTATATATATATATTATTTAACTATATATACATATTACGACCTATACGTATATATACTATATGTACATTACGGAACTTATCTAGTCGCGGAACTCTCGCGCGAGACGCAGCCGAACCGAATGACGCGTAGAACTCCGCGCCTTTGTCTAAATCGGCGAGCCGGGGTTCGCGGTTGAAGTTCGACGCTTGTGTTTCCTGTTCGCGGAGAAACTTCTCTGGCCGCTGAGCGGCAAACGCTTCCGGGGACGCGGAATAGTAGACTGATCTCGAAGCGGGTGTGCGCGCGGTTTATTAGACCGCGGCCGCGACGCGCGTTTTCGGCACTCCGAAGATCGCGTCGCGAGATGAGAGTCTGCGGACGAGTCGACCTGTAACGGCGATTACGACGGCATTACTGCAACCCAGTTCCATATCGCGCGCTCGTTTTCGGGGTGCACGGGAAGCGTTCGTTGAATCGGCGGGCCGATGCTGGATGAAGCGAGAGCTGCGTTTTCGGTCGATTGGAATGCCTTGTGCATCGATGTAGTATAACATTTAGCGTGGTTGAATGGACTTTGATTAACCTCTTTGGCACGGCTGGATTTTACGCGGATGAAATTCTTCATAATTAACCCTTTGCGGTCGAATGGCGACTCTAAAAATTGTCATGCCACGTTTCAGAATAATCTTTATCAGATTTACTAATATTTAAAAAATTCTTAAGAACTATTATCCGTTACATAAGTCATAAAAATCAATTTTATAATGTATAATATCCTCCAGGTTGTACGAAATGGAAACACTGTAAATCTGAAGAAATATTTTGCATTTCTTGGTTAACTGTAAATTTGAAATCATTTCTCTGATGTACAGTATTTCCATTCTAAGTAACGGAGTGCATTTTTTATATATACACGTGTATAATTCTTTCTTGACATTCGTATCAACGTAACATAACCTCGACAATTTTCAAGATGCAACCTTCATTATCACAAAAATTATTTTGCAACTCGATAGAACAATTTCATTGGTGCGTCCCAGTCACCACTCGAGCGCAAAGGGTTAAACACGAAAAATAGAACAGATAGGGAAGCGGGTAGATCGAGCGACGCGTTGCGAGCGCAACGAACAAAGGAATCGCGCGCGAAAGTAGATTGTACATGAAATATATATCTTCTGGCGGGCAATCGACGGTCGGACAACAACAAGACGACAGTGGTCTTCTCACGAAGATTTCCATGTCCGCGTCGCGAGCGCACGCCTCCCACGCGGCGGTAATTACAATTAATATCTGCCGCGCGAGCAGAGAACCACCTACGGCACATAGAGACAGAGAGAGGGAGAGGGAGAGGGAGTCCCCTTTTTCTCCACGAAACAATTACCGTCGAAGTAGCTCGGTCGCGAGTAAACGGCTGGAAAAAGGCAAAAGGAGATCTCGCGCTAAGGAGAAGAGTTAGGAGCGGAGGTATAAAGCTCGGACACGCGCCGGTAGATGAAGCAACGCGGCGGCGGCGGCAGCCGTGTCTACGATAGAACAAGACGACACGGTAAAAATGAAAGGGAAGAAGCGGCGAGAGAGGAGAGACGCGGCGACGGCGCGGTGCACGTATACGGGACAACGGCGTAGTCGTAAAGTGCGGTAGAATGCACTCTGACGTAGGCTCTGTATTGCTTGGCGCGGCGTTGCATTCCCTTGCGGTGCATTGACTTTGCCTCCCCTCCTGCGCCGCGACCGCCGAACCACCCCGCCGCGCGCGCCGTCTCTCCTCCTCCTTGTTCTCCTTCTTCTTCTTCTTCTCCCCTTTCCCCGGTCTCTCTCTCTCTCTCTCTCTCTCTCTCTCTCTCTGTCCGTCTTCTCCTTTGCTCCCGGCCTCCGTTTCTCTTTCGCCGCTTGATCCACGCCGCCGGCTCGCGGCGTCCCCCCCCCCCCCGCCCCGCCGCCGCCGCCCCCCCCCTGCAACCGCCTCCCGGCACAACAACACAACATTCCTTCTCTTCTAGAGTCCCTTCATGCCACGGAGACCCTGCTACCAGACTCTTCTTCGTCGTCGTCGTCTTCGCCGTTCTTTCTTTCGGCCGGCCAGCGGCACCGATCTTTTACGCCGCGCGCGCACGCTCTCTCTTTCTCTCTCTCTCTTTCTCTCTCTTTCTTTTCTGGGCCCGTCGTGGTCGTTCGCCGAGAAACGCGGTGACGTTTTCCGAAAATATCGTTCGTCCACCGGCGATATCTAGCGGCAGAGACTTTTGGTGAATTTTGGCGAACCTATCGCATTTTTTGCTGTTTCGATGTCTGGTGAATTTATTAGAATTATATATTGATTGTGGGAATAATTAATTATTACACGCTATTGGAACTGTTATTAATTAAAGAAAGGTATAAATTATACGTCCTTTCTATTCGAGATGTTTCAGGTGACTAACATGAATCAATTTAATAAAAACAATAAAGATCGGAAGAAATAAAATAAACCATCGCACATGCCTTCGCAGCTTAAACATATTCGGCGGTAAATAAATAAACCATTTGATTGATTTTTGCATTCATATAATGTGTGGTTAATATCGTCGAGGAAAAAAACGCCCACGCGTTGCTCTATAATAAGAGATTTATTCTATTATTACTAAAACTTTGTACAATACAACGCTTAAATATACAATAGATTTTTCTATAACAAGAGAAACGACATTAAGATTTTTCCCTGGTCAGAATTCTCTTTACCGTTTTTCCAATAATCTTTGATTACTAAACTTTTCATTACCGTACTCTTGTCCCCACGTTTTTCTGTCACCATTCATCTATTTCATTCCGTCGGCCGAGGAGATTCCTACTGTATCGACGTCTTTGTCTAATCTAGCCGCCGCTACGTTTTCCTTACATTCGTATTTGTTGAAATTCAACAGAATTTTTAGTAATTCCTACGCCGCCTCGAGAATCAAAGAATTGACGGAGTGTGGTGTAGATTTTGGATTGTATAATTGTTTGAAAAGTGGAAATGTCGAGGACTGTGTTTTTATGTCATTCTTTGATTCAATTTAAAGACACCTATTACTTAATATCAGTGCTTTTTTTTCAAAACGTGAAGAGCAATCTTTCGGTATAAAAAATCACTTGTTTTATTGATAGAAAGTAAGAATAGTTTGTTAAGAAATTGTGCTGAACACGGTTAAAAAAATTGCATAGATTCTTTATTATAAATGGTGGTAATAGGCGCGAAATTCAACTTTCTGACGCAATGAATTATTTGCAGTACACTTTGTTGTAATTCTATTGCTTTCTCAGTGGAGATTAATGAAATTGAATTTTCAGTTTCAAAAATACCTTGAATTTCAATTTTAAGTAATTTTAGTAAGTATTTTTTAAGTATTATTTTCGATGAAATTCATTATTTATCAGGTGCAAGAAATATTGAATTAGCAGTAGCTAAAAATGACTATCTTGTACCTATTTTAGTAAACATATCACTGAAATATCTCTAACGAAGTTCTAACAACTTGTCACTGAATTCTAACCGGACCACTGTGCGCCGCAGCAAAGAGACTGCGAAGACGTCGCTATCTCTCTCTCTCTCTTTCTCTTTATATTTCTCTCGCTCTCTTTTCTCGGTCTCCTTCCGTCTCTCGCCGGATCTCTGTACACACGGCCGCCTCCCCGGGCGAAACTGGTCGCCCGCGAATCGCATGTGCGATCGACCTCATGGCCGCCAGACGCGCGCGAGTTCGCCGAGCAAAAGTTTTTCGGTGTTGGTATGTTGGTATCGGAACGACGACGGTACACACGCGCCCCGTGTGCCGCTTCGCTTCGATTTATCGACCGCGCCTCGCCTCGCCCCACCGTGCGCGAGAGAGTCTCCTCGCGTCTCAAGGAGCCGAGCGGAGCCGAGCGGAGCGGTGCGGAGCGGAGCGTATCGTAAGCAGCGGCGGCGAGCGTTTTTTCGGGGCTCGCGTTCCGGTACACGCGCGCGTCGCGATGCCGATCGATTTCCACGGCCCCGTGATTCTAGGTAACGCGCCGCGGTCGCCGGCTTATAGATTCGCCCGAACGGAGGCAATTTGTGTCACGTGCGCGCCCGGAGGTAGCGTTCACGTGAAACATTAATGGCCGCGGTACGCCCTTCGCGTTTAGGAACGAACGCGGGGGCGAACTCACCTACCTGCCTATTAGGATGTCACATGAGCTCTTTCCGCGCCGCGATATTTACGATCTCGAGAATTCGACGACGCTCGACTTTTCAAGCCAATTGGATCAAAGCGGAATATTCTCCTTTCCCATCGAAGAATTACTTAACTCTTAAGGTGTCCCGTATAGTGTGCTCCAGATGGTGGACGCCGCTAACATTCCCAGGTACTAGGTACCTGGTACTATTCCCAGTACAGAATCATTTAATCAAGACGGAACATATAAATCGGTACGAACTTCGTCTTCCAAACCAATTTAAGGAGACCGATCTCACGGAACCGCGTCTCTCCGCGCGTCTCGCTTCTTCAGCGACGCGAAACAAATCCTTTCTTTAACACGTTGAATGCCACGGGGGTCACCGGTGACCGGCACTGAACTTGGCAGTGACGCCATGGGGCCACCGGTGACCGGCACTTAACTTGGCAGTGGCGCCATGGGGGCCACCGGTGTCCGGCACTTAACTTGGCAGTGACGCCATGGGGCCACCGGTAACCGGCACTTAACTTGGCAGTGACGCCATGGGGGCCACCGGTGACCGGCGCGCTCAGATTGATGAAAATACATATAATTTAAATAAATGACAATACTTGTAATTTTTACACGTTGAATGCCACGGGGGTCACCGGTGACCCCGTCGCAATTAACACGCCAAACATGGTTATACACTCTAACTTACCTACTGCAGACAATATTTGGACATTATATGTATCGCATAATAGAATATTCATCGTGGCGCCACGGACAATTCCTGTAAAATAGGCGTGGCATTCAACGTGTTAAACAGCCAAGTCACCGGAGACGAGACTTGGATTTCCCATGAAACTGCGCATCGAAAACGCGCTCGGTCCAAGGGTTGAACTGTCATTATTTCTTTTAGAAGGTCGGATGGGGTAGTAGAGGGTAGTGAAAGAGTCGGTCACTGTGCCAACAACAATTACCGTGGGCTCGGCTTGTTTTCGGACGTAATTCCGTTTATGTTTGTCGCATTGGTATGGAGAAATAGACGGATTAAAAAGAATGGATATGGAAGAAATAAAAAAGGAATTATTGTTTTCAGTAATAAAAGAAGAATTGTTATTTTCAGTATTAGAAAAAGGAATTATTATTTTCAATAATAAAAAAAGAATTGTTATTTCCAGTAATAAAAAGGGAATTATTATTTTCAGTAATAAAAAAAGCATTGTTATTTTCAGTAATAAAACATGTTAAATTTTCATATATTAGTATTTTTAGTAAGATTGTACTGTCTTCAGACATCCGACATTTTTACGAGAAGTGGAGAAAATTACTATGTTTAGTTTACCGAACGATGATGCGTAAGGGTGCATTCTAGTGTAGGATCTTCCAAAAATTTCTCTTAACCTCCTTTATCTTATCTTGCGAGACTATAGTCCAAGCGTTCAGTTACGTTTATTACATCGGTGTTTAATTATAGAAACTTTCTAGGGTACCGCCACTTTCATTTATCTGATCTACAATGACGTTTGAGAGACGTCATTCATTTCACGTCGGAGACTTCGACGCCTAGACACAACTTGGCACTATTATCACACATTGTAGTAGCCTTATAACTTTGACATAACCTCCACAGTATATAAAATGTCTACAGTCCCAAATGTTCTAAAATGTCTCACGCTTTATCATCTTATAATCTCTTCCGTATTATTATATAATTCTTTAAATATCAAATATCGTTCGCGACCAATAAAATTAATAAAATCAAAACAGAAACGAACCTACATTGAGTAACATTGATATCAATTTTTACGGCCAAATCCTCGGTCGCTAAAGTGTTGACAATATTTATTTAGCTATTCATTCTATCTATTTTAATAAAATTTATTCAGTTATTTATTCTATCCATTTCAATAACATTTAATAGCATTTATTAATATCTTAAAGCAACGACTACCAGTTTCACGTTCTCCATTTCATAATGATCAAAATTTAACACTTTGCGGGCCGCTGTCACGCTGACGTGACTTTTGCTCGCCAACGGTAATCGGCCGCTGTCACGCTGGCGTGACTTTTGCTCTCCAACAACTACCAACCGCTATCACGCCGAGTTAAATTATTTAAATAAAACGTTTCAGTACTAATTAAAAAATATAATTGGAATAAAATGGAATAAAATGGAATAAAAATAGTGTAACAGTTATTTTAGTGCCTTCTTTAATAATAATTATATGCCGTCGGCGGCAACGTAACGGCGTTTCGATAAATCCGCGGCCCGCAAAGTGTTAAGATCGACCGTGTCGTAATTAGCCTCGTTAAAATCACCCCGTCGCGAATATTTCAATAAAAAGAACACCGTCTTAAATACGCTAAATATTCGCTCTTTAACGCGTCAAAGCTGGCCGGTAATAATATTTAAGCCAACGGACCGCATCTGTGTACCCTGTCGAAGACGCCAGGGATCCATAGACAAAGAATCCTAGAGGCCGTTCGAGGGGTGAAGATGAGAAAGAGGAAGAAGAAGCAGTTGTAAACCGAAATGGTCGAGCGCATTGTTCGATGACGAAGGACAGTGACAGTTTTAAAAATTTCGACAGTCCTTCCCTCTCTCTCTCTCTCTCTCTCTCTTTCTCTCTCTCTCTCTCTCTCTCTCTGGCTAACCCGGGGTAACGACCGGCAATAAGTGGGCCGATAAACAGAAGACGGCGGGGTAGCGCCGGCCGATTCGCAACGGTGAACGGTGAATAATACGTTTCGGTGGAGGTGCTCGCCTTGGCTGTTGCTGTTGCCGCTGCCGGAGGTGTTTCCCCGGATTGGGACGCGGCTAAAGGGAACGGTTTTCCCGAGGGTTTAGCGGGTCTCGTCGGCAAGGTTCGCCGGCCAAATCCTCTGACAGCTGTCTCCTCCGTCTAATTATTATATTAGCACGAAACACGGGCCGGCCCGCCGAGTTATGGCCGTACTCTGACCGAGGGTTGTTTGTTCGACCTCGGTAACCGTAGTTTTGCGCCCGTGAAAGAATCTCTCGCCGATTCTCGTCCACAGGCCGGCGAGGGACGGAGCTTTATGGCTCGTTAGACCGTCGTAAACCTCTTATAATGCATCATCGACAAATTTCAAATCGCCACGGCAAACACCACGCCTCCGGAGCCGTGTCCGCGCGAACACGACCGCGCGAGGCAGCCGGGAAAGCCTAAATGCGCGACCGGCGCGACGATTCGGCGGGCACCGCGTTAATAACCCAATTAGCGGTGCACGAGTTCGACGCGCCGTTGATCGATGGGAACGGACAGAGCGCGGGAACGGACACCCTTCGTGGAAAACGGCGGGAATCCCGCGATCGTTTCGAGGCGTTGCCGGTTTCTTTCGCGCTTAGAAAGTTCACAAATTCGCCTATTATTATTATTATTATTATTACTAAATTATATTTCTAATAATTATATTTTTAATGATTTATATCGAAAGCTAAGATCTGGTTCCGTATTTATGGTGATTAAAATTTGAAGCCTAGATATGGTTTCTGATATATAGTATTTAAATTTGGAATCCAAAACATGATTTCTTGTCTACACTATTTAAATTTGGAATCCAAAATATGGTTTCTCACCTATAGTATTTCAATTTAAAATCCAAAATATGGTTTCTGATATGTAGTATTTAAATTTGGAATCCAAAATATGGTTTCTCATCTACAGTATTTAAATTTAAAATCTAAAATATGGTTTCTGATACACAGTATTTAAATTTGGAATCCAAAATATGGTATCTGGTCTACAGTATTTAAATTTAACAGCTAAGATTCCAGCGATCTGAACGCGTTTGTCTAGGCTGGGCGCGCGGGGGGTTGCAATATCGAGGCGCGGGGGTGTGTTGCGTCTCCCAATGTCGCGTCTTCGACCGGTTGATCGCGGCCCGCTGTCCTGCGAGAAATTGCCCTCGTACCGTGGATCGGGCTTCGCTCCCGGCGCCTGTGATTGTAAAACGATTCTTTGGGCGGCGAGCGCGGCGCGCGCGCGCGCGAGAAAGAGAACCGTATCATTAATCCTTGCCGTTAGAGTAATCGAACCTCGCGTGGCCACTTGACAGTTTAATTACAGGACCGAGGCTTGTATCGTTGCATTAACACGGCCGCGCGAGGCCGAAAGAGAAAAAGAGAGCCGCCCCGGTAACACGCGCGGTATGCGCCCGCGTTTTTCTCTTTTCGCATCGGAAATGGGTTTATCGATGTCGAGGCGACGGGGCCTCGGGGCCTTGCGTCCCCACCCCCTCCCGAG
>NC_135778.1:2367494-2379139 GCF_028453695.1 Augochlora pura | reverse complement strand
TTCTTGACTCTCCTCGAGCCGCACGATCGCACCCAATACCTGCCGAACATGAAGGATTTCCTCGAGACTGATAACATATGGAACTGGAGATTCCGGGAGGAGTTGGCCACCCAGCTGGTCGAGGCGGTCACTTTGTTCAAACCGGACGACGTGGAAATCTACATCGCGCCGCTGTCGTTCGATCTCATCAACGACAAAGTCGCCGCCGTCAGGCACGTGGGATTCGCCTTGGTACGAATTTCTATCATTTTTTATAAGTGTAGACTTTCTCGCATGCGAGGATTAAGTAACATCGGAAGAATAGCTTTGCCTTATTGAACTGTACCTAATCGAAAATTCATTGTACACACAGGTCGCGAAAATTGTGGCATACCTGTCGCAGCACAAGAAAGAAATATTCCAAGAGCTGCGATGCTCCCTGGATTTGTACGCCGAAATTTGGGTCCGACGTCAAACGTTCGCCATGTTGTGCGGTCACTTGATATCCAGCAACGCGATCAGCGCGAAGAAGTTCCGTTTAGAATTGTTACCGGTCCTGTTGAAGCTGTCCAGAGACAAGGTGCCGAACGTGAGATTGGCGGTGGTCAGATCGCTGAAAAACATTCCCGCTGGACGTAAGTAATCTCCGATGATAAATCTCGTAGACTGTTCAACGGTCGTTAACGCCGACAGCTTGTATAATATGTTCCGTGGTTTAATTATATCTATATAATTTTTAGCGGATTGGTTGGGCAGAGACGAGATGGACGAGGTGGAGAAAAGGCTGCGAGAAATGCGAACGGACCCGGACAGGGACGTTCGAATAGTGGTCAGCGGCGAGGATAGTCCCACGGTGGTGAACAAGTTGCCGGAAAGTAAAACGGAGCCGCCCAGGCAACAGATCTACTATTTCACGGAGTCCAGATAGACGCGGATCAAATAAAATAAAACATGTGTGATTTATTGTTGTCGACGACCAAGGTACTACGAACGTTTTTTCTAAAGCCCTTTAAACTTTAAGACGGATTGCAAGAGAGTATCACGGTCGAAAGACATTACGCAATTATGATAAGAGTGTGTGCGCGGCTGTCCTAAAACGAGTTAACGTATGCGTGTTTAGTAATCGCGGGCATGTGTGCGTTTACCATTGTGATCAATTTGTATATGTAAGTGGTCCCGCTGGACAAGCCGGATGTTACTAATTGGGTATACTGCCATCGACGAGAGATCTCTTGTTCTTTGGTAAATTGTCATCGCGCGGCCGCTCGTCGACGCCGCTATATATATACAAGGTGTTCCGACGAATTCCGTGCGATCGACCGAATAGTAACATCCTATTAGATAGTAAGACATTAAAAGAATGGGAACTGTGTTCTACTTGTTCTCCGTATCCTTCGCCTGCTCGTCAATGAATTATATACCCTGTAAATACAGAAACTCCGCGATATATACCGGGCGTGCCGGTGAGAAGCGTGCGCGATTTTTTCGAAAAGTAACTCGTGGTTAGATAATAAGATAGCAAACAAATGAGGACTCGTTTGTACTCGATCTGTCTACAGTTTTTAACGCGTTTTATCGGTCAAAGTGTAGAAACGTCGCAATGTATAGCTGTTCGGTCGTGAATCGATCCTATAGTCTCTAACATAGAACTGTCGCGATGTACTACCTGCGTGATTGCTAGAAAAGTATAGTCTTCGAGCGACGATAAAGCACTAATTTGCGTTTACATTCTCCCTCTTTACTAGCTGCCTTTCCGCGTACCATGTCCAAAGCTATCGATTTCATCCGCGTTTGAAACAGCTATATATCGGGACATTTTATATACTTATATATAAATACAAAGGCACCTCGTCTAACTATTCGGTAGATAGTACGATGCGGAAAGAACGAGAACTCGGTTTCACCTGTTCTGCATCTTTTGCGCGTCCCACAAAGAGACTGCAACAATTTAAGCATAGATATACACGCCTCGATTCTTCAGGTGTTCTGGAGAATCGACGGACACATACACAAGTAATCGCTCGTAAACTCGTCTATAAATGTAAACTCAGTTTTAACTTGTTCTATATATCTTTCGCGTGTCCGAGCAAAGACTATAAACTAGTAAATATAGCAACGCCGCGATATACCGGATATGTTCCGGAGAATCGGGCGCTTTTAAAGGCAAACAAATTCCAAGTTAGATAATAAGATGCTGAAAGGAACGAGGACCTTTTTTTTCACTAGTTCTTGTTATCTTTTGGTTACTCGAAAGCGACGATTCGCTCAAGTGTAATAGTTTTAGTATAGAAAGATCGCGATATACCGGGAGACGTCACAGGGAATCGTACGCGATCAGTGGGATAGTTCATTCTCCCCAATTGTCCTTCAATTAGTGAACAAAAATGAATAATTTGCGACGAGAAGACGCGGTTATTCGAGCCTCGCTGCTCGTTTACTATAGCAGCGAAGATGCGAGACTCGAACAACCGTTTCGTCTTTTCCCGGGTTGTCCATTTTTATTTACAAGTCGAAAGGCAGTTGGGGAGAGGGTATACTGTATATAGTCTTCGCGCGACAATTAGGCACCTTTGCGTTCACATTTCCCCTACTACTGGTTGTCCCACTGTCGCAGCTAGTGGGAGGGGGAATGTACGCAAAACCGTGCCTTTTGGTCGCACGAGGACTATAACACAGACCATTTAGTTAATAAGTCAGTAAAGGAAACGAGAACTCGTTTTCACCTGTTCTGCATCCTTTACGTATTCGCGCTGAATCGCTAAAACTTAATTAGTTGTAGTAATCCCACGGTATACCGAGTGTGTCTCGGTGAATCGTGCACGATTTGTATGAAACTTGAGCTCTTAATAAGAACGTAATTAATAATTACGCGTGCGATTCGTAAAAAACTCCCGTTTAGACAGTAAGATAGCAAAGTAACCTAATGTAATAATATTGTATCTGTTTCTGCGTACGCAGGAACGCGCTGATTGGGCGTATCCCAATCCCGCGCCTATGGAGGCCGTGTGGACAAACCTTCGAGGTGATGCTGCACGTAAAATCTCATCGACTCATGTATCTGTTCCTGCAGTTTTTACGTATCCTATTTTCAGGATTCCAGAAAATTGCAGCAATGTACAACGCGACTCAAGGAATCGTCTCCAATAAACAGAGAGCCCGTGAAAGAATGAGAATCCGTTTTCTCGCATGTCCTGCATCTTTGACGGGCTCGTAGTTGAACAATTAAAATTTGTTTTAGGTGCGAAAGCTCTGCGATAACGGCGGGAGTCCTCGGTAAATCGCGGTATTTAGTTCGTAAAAGAATGACAAATCGATTGTACTCGTTCCGTGACTTTTACTTGTTCGCGCGCCAACCGATAGTATTAAGAAACGCCGCGACAATTTACGCGTTCGCCGTTCGATTCGTAAGAACCTAGATATTAATACACCGAAAGAATGAGAACTGGTGTTCCACACTTGTTCCGCATTCTTTTAGATATTCGCCACGAAACCGAACAGAATTAATTTTAAGCACTGCGACTCGTACGTTGCCATCGATACAACTCAAATGCTCCGATATGTAGAAATAATTACCGCGCGGTTTAAGGAAATGTTGAACCTGCTGCCGTTTAGTTTGTAAGCTAGTAAAAGAAAATGAGAAGTCGTTTTTTCCTTGTTCTCCAGGTCTTGTTCACGTATTCGACGCGCTGAAAAACTAACTACTTCTACCAGATGTCCTGGAGAATCGTCGGCGATTTGTAGAAACGTAGTCGCGCGCATGTTAGTTTGTAAGACAGCGATTGAACGCGAACTCGTCGTCTTTTGCTCGTACGCCGAGCAAGAGAGAATATTAAATAATTTCGGGTGTATAGAAACTCGGCGATATAGCGGGTGTCCTTGGGACTCGTTTCTTTTTAACTTGTTCCGTATCCGTCGCGTCTACTAGAAACTCCTCTCTGTACTTGTAAATATAAAAACACCGCGATAAGATAAACGTAGTAAAAGAATGGGAACTCGTTCGTGTTACGTTAAACATTAAGATTGTAAAAGAATGAGAACACAAGTTTTTCAACTTGTTCTGTATCTTTTACGTATTTGGACGCAATTGGTCATAAATAGAAATATAGAAACGCCCCCGGCTTCCGGCAGGCGACGATGTTAATTGAAAAACTGGAAAAAAGAAGGTAAAAAAAAAATGTTTAGAAAAAAACGTGAAGGAAGGAAACGCGGCGGACGTGCGCGCACCGTTTCCTCCATGTAGATATGTACACGTTTAACTAATAAGAAAACCGAATCGTGCGAATTTTCTCGTTTTTAAATTCGATTATTTCCGAGTCATATAGAAGTATATTTTACAGAATTTTCAACGCTAGCTCTACGATACTGACCACAATATTGTCGCAGAATGTTCTTGTCCGGAATTCTTTGTTGAACCCTCTTGATATAGCAAATCTTTGTTGTATAGATCACTCTGGATACATCTGTTTGCCACAAGCGAGATCTACGCAAGATTCAACGTTGTTATTATTATTAAATAAGGTACGTTAACCACGTCCGGGACTCGGTAATCGTAACGTTAAGAAAGTCTCTGGTCCGCGAGACGCCAGCGCGCCGGTATATACGCGGAGATTGTAATTGTGAAACGAGGCGAACGATCCTCGGAATCGATCAAGATTTGTACATTTTGTAAAACTACCGCTCTAACGCTTTTTGATATCGCATAGCTGTGTGCATGTGTTACGGGAGACCTCTGTTGCGATCGTGTAATGTATGATTGGGACACGTTCGTTGTGTAAGGAGCGTGATCATTGCGTTGCGAGTCGGATTGAGTATTTGCGAAAGATAAGCGAACCGCGAACCTCTTTGTAAGCAACGAAAATTAGTTACTTTTGAATACGTGTGAAGCGGAGACGAGAGATGTGTTCCGTTCATAATATACTGTACAATGTATTGTGTATTTGGAAATAAAACAATGGAAAAATACACGCGATTTGATTCTCAACTTCGATCTACTGTTTTCTAAACACTTTACCGACCGGTCGTAAAAATTTAGGTTAGCTCGTAAAAATCAATGTTAAATTTTCGTTTCTATTTTAACCTTTTTTATTTTATTAACTGCGTGAGATAATTTAATATTTAGAAAATTATATAGTAACACTGAAGTTTACGGTAGTACAATCTAACACGTTTATTGTAATAATTGATATCAAATTATTGGTTACAACGACAACCGATTTATAGGCTACCGATCGGAGGATAAAGCCGATTTATAGGTTACCGGTCGGTAAAGTGTTCACAACCTCAATCAAGATAAAAAAAGAATATTCGTTATTCTTAATTAATAATCCCTGAATTTCCTGCAAACGATTTTATTGCAAAACAACGCTGAAACTTTCCGCGAACCGTACTAATCATTCGTTTATTTAACAATGTTCTGTCCTAGCACGATCTTACACATAAAGCACTGAATATAAATCTATAATATCGACGTACAAAATTACAATATAGGCGTATACTAAAATAGCGATAAATGAACGTGTAGTTGCTAAACATCGTTACGCTTGTTTCGTAACATAGGGGGGCCCATTTAAGAGCGTAAACAGGACCACGGGAAACCCTAAAATATACCGAGGAATTTTCCAGGCGGACAGGCCGGCAATTGGCAAGCCTTCTCCTCCATCTCCGTCTCCGCTACAGTGCAGTCGTGCAAGCAGTACCGCCACCTGATTTGCCGTCCTTTACCGCAGGTGACGCTGCAACTGCTCCAATCCGTCCACCTGCCCCATTTCTGGGACTTGTCGATGTCCCTGCGACTGTTCCTCAGCGGCTTCGACAGCGTTTTCCCGTTGCTCTCACGCGACGATCGTTTCTTCGTCGCGAAGTTCCCTTTCTTCTGTCTGGCTCGGTTGTACGCCTCTTTTTTTCTTATCTTTTTATCCGTCGTGATTTTTGGCGTAGACGTTGGCACGCACCTCGGGACAATCGCAGACGTCGCCTTGAAGTCCGCGCACGTGGCGGTGACGTTCGAGCACAGGTCGTCGATCGCCCGGATCTCGAGCTTCCTCTCGTCGTTCTCGTTCCTCTTCGCCTCGTCGACGCTCAAGTAATTCTCGAGCTCGTCTACCTTGATTAATATTTAGCTTTAGTGGTCTCTTAATTGTTCTGTTTATAACTTTTTTTTGAGAACAATGAAAATTACAGAAATTTAGTGTAACGTATGTATCAAATCGTTCTAGAAAATTCTAAGTTTTAAATTAATTTTATGAATCGTTAATAAATTGTGATCTAGCCAAAGGAGCAAATAATCGTAATATTTAACTATAATAATAATAATTATAGTAATATTAGAATTTTCATTGTTGCTTAGAAGCATGATTAAATATTCAATTTTTAAACCAATCTAACGAAATTTCAATGAGTCTTAATTTAGTTCAAGCTATCAACTAAATAGAAGATTATGAATGTACGGTGATTAATTAAAAAATTGCTGAATCCTCAAAAGAATTTCGGTAGAAAATTGAATTCATATTTAATGCCATTAATTGCTCCGCTTTTAATTTGTCAGAACGCATTTAAATGAAACGCGATCTCCTTAAAAAACTACAAATTTAAATTAAATTCCATAATCGGTAGAACGTATTATAAAAATTTTTTATAGATTCACTGTAATTTTCATTGCTATTTCAAGCGACTTCTAAATGTTCCAATTTATACGAGAACGTTAAATTTTCATAAAATTTTAATTGGTAAATTTCATCGCGGAGTGCTTCGTTTCATTTCAATTGCGACGTAAAAATTATTTTTAGCTTTAATTGCGGTGATATGTGCAGTAATTGCTGTGTTGTATGTAGTAGTAATTGCAATGTTTTATTTAGTAATTGCATTGTTATACGCAGTAATTGCAACAAGGTTTTGCCAATATTTATGAAAACAAGACTTTCGATATTCTCGCAAGATCTTCGGAGATCTTTAGATTTTTATAATCGATTTTACAAGCACATGCTTTTTATCAGTACTGAAGAAACTTTCACAACATAATAGAATTTATTTAAACAATACAAAATATTTTACAAACCGGGGAGTACCTGTGGTTATTTACAGTAACTTTTTCCATTATAAGTTTTTTCTCCGAGACTTTGTTAACGAGATATTGACGGAAAGCTCTGACCAATGAGAAGCGAGCTCTATGTAGCGCTAGGTAGCGGAGCCAATCGGGAGGATCCAGCTCCGCCTACTAGTTGACTCGATCACGTTAGGTTAATGGAGTCAATCAGCAGAATCGAGCTCCGTTCATTCGTTGCCTCAGCCGCATCGCGCTAACCGAGCCAATCAGCAGAATCCAGCTCTGCCCATTCGTTGGCTCGCGCTAGCTTGCTCGCTTCTCATTGGTCACAGTTTTTCCTTAATAACTCGTAAACGAAGCGGCGGATTGAGATTTTGCTAAGGAAAAAGTTGTTCTAAATGACCCCAGGAACTCTTCAGGATGCCCTTTCCCGGAATTACAATAATTTCGATACACCTTGTAAAATAGCCAAGACTTCGGAGCACAGCGTGATTAGACGTCGGTATTACTTACTTTAGTCACCAGCTTCTTCGCGAGGTCTTTCACTTCCTCGATGGACCTCACCGCCCGGCCAAGTCCCGTCTCGTAATCCGGCGAGCCATCATCATCTTGCACCACCCCGCAATCCTTAACAGGCTCGAACTCCCGGATGTTCTGGTAATACCTCAGCTCGTCCTCATCACTGAGAAACCCGTGCTTCGCGTCGGCCGTTTTCTCTCTCTTCGCGCGCACTTTCGCGTCCACCGCCTTCGGATATCCGTTTCGCGTTTCCGGTTCGTCGCGCTCCATCAAACCGTTCGCGGCCTCGTCGTCGTACCGTTTGTCCGCGCCGTCGCCACTGTCGTGCTCGGCCGTGTTACCGTCGCCGTTAGTCTCGGCGACGCGGATCGCCGCGCGTCGATCGGCAGCGCCACGCAACGGCGCGCGATCAGTCCCCCCGGACACGTGACCGTACGGTCCCGCCGGGCTTACGGATCTACGGCGGAAATGGTTTTTCTGGTTATTTGTCTTAGACGCTAGCATAGAAAACCGTACGTGTGATGATTTACCGTCGGCCGCCGCGTCGCTGTTCTTTCCCTTGCGGACCGATCTCGGCCGCTGCGCGTGCTTCGACCGTGCGATCTTACGCGAGCCACGGGCCTCGCCGGCCTTCGACTCGTTTCGCTTCTTGCCCGCGTGTTTCTTCTTCTTCTTCGACTTGTAGCCCTTCGCGCGGCGCTCGCTCCTCGCCTTCCGCTTGATGCGCAGCAGATCCGCCTTCAGGTCGGCGATCGCCAAGCTGGACGCCTTCGGGCACTGTTGTTGTTCCTCGATCTTCTCCGCGCCCTTCTTCTCGTCCGCCGGTCGGCCGTACTCCACGCTCGCCGCGATTTCCTTCTCCGTGTCAAGGCCGCTCTCTTTCCCGCGATCGTCGTCCCGTTTCCTTCGCACGAGCTCCGCGGAGAATACGGGATCCTTGGGGACGGTCTCCGCGTCGGAATCCGCCGCCATTTGCTCGGAAGGCTTCTCCTCGTCGCTGACTACTCTGTCACCAAGTTCGCGCGATCGCGGCTCGTTCAGATCCGTCTCTTTGCCGTTGTATTCTACCTGGTTCTTGACGTAATACTCCCGCGAGTTCGCCTCTCGTTTAGCGTCGAACGACAAGTCCTCGTTCTCGTTGACCGATTGGTACGAGCCCCGCGGAAACGAGTCGGCCAGGTCTTTGTAATATTCCTGCTCGTACGGTGAGTTCGGGCTCGACCCGGTCCTCTTCACGCGCACCAACGTCTTCAGGGAATCAGGGTCGTCGACGTTGTCCATGAAAGCTGGATCGTTCAGGCTCGTCAACGTTCGCCGGTACGGATACTGTCCGTCGTCGGACAGCGAGCACAACGTTCGCCGTTTCCATCGATAGTCGACGGGATTTCTTCGATGATCGACTCTTCGAGGTTCTGGCGACGTGTCGTTCGATGTAATCAACACATTCTCCGCGGTGTTGCAGGAATCTTCGATCAGTGGATTTGGTAAATAATTTTCTAAATGATAGTTGTCAGGATTTCTTCGATGATCGACTCTTCGAGGTTCTGGAAACGTGTCGTCCGACATCGTTGATACATTCTCCGCGAGGGTGCAGGAACCATCAATCAGTGGATTTTGTAAACATTTTTCTAAATGATAGTCAATAAAGTTTCCTCGAAAATCGACTGTTCGAGGTTCTGGCGACGTGTCGTTCAGTGGATCTCGTAAACAATTTTCGAAACAATTTTCTAAATAATTTTGTGAATAATATTGCGAATAATTTTGTGAATAGTCTGCACCATGCTCGCGAATCTCTTGGCTCGAAACGTGGTTTTTGTTCGGAAGTTGTATCCAGTCTTGTGGAACGTTTTTCAAACTCGAGGCACGGTTGTTCGTGGCAAGCAGTTGCTCGTCATCGGGGCAACGATCGCGGCGACGATATGAATCGTTCGTCTTGAGGGAGACGTAACCGTCCTTCGAGGTTATGTTGACGGTGGCGACTGACAAGAGGATCGTGAGCACCCAAACGCACGTGGTGAACGGAGCTCTCAGCATCACACGCGTTGTTGCACGCTCGTCTATGTTACGTCGCTCATTGG
Organism: Augochlora pura; assembly: GCF_028453695.1. NCBI lineage: Eukaryota > Metazoa > Arthropoda > Insecta > Hymenoptera > Halictidae > Augochlora > Augochlora pura. The sequence goes on along the minus strand of NC_135778.1, from coordinate 2,369,521 downwards.
TGAATTCGGCATTACTTTGCGACGACACGGTGTCCACGAGGAATTATATCTAGTGTTCGTTGAGCTCTCTCTCGTTTTCGCAACTCTTGTTCGCGCGATCGCTATCGATTTGCGCGCGACAGCGATTTCACGTCGTCGCCGATAATTGGGAGACACGTTCAGGTTTAATATGAACGTCGGTGTTGTACGGTGGTTTACACAGGGTTTATGGTGTATATGTGTGTATTATGGTGTATTACAGGGTTTATACGGTGTAGACATTTGTATTATGGTGTGTTACAGTATTATGGTGTATTACAGGGTTTATACGGTGTATACATATGTATTATGGTGTATTGCAGTATTACGGTATATTGCAGGTTTGTACGGTGTATACGTATGTATTACGGTGTATTGCAAAGTTGTACGAAAAATTGATGTTGAGACAGTGTGTCCCGAAAAATTGATTTTTCAATTTTTAGAATGGATAACTGGCGTCCTGGATCACTTAATTCCGATTTAGAAATTTCTCTTATATCTTTAAGGATTTTGAAGATATCAATAAAATTGGAGAAATATAGCATTTTCAATCGGTAAATAGCTGTAAATATTTTTTTATTTGTAAAGATTTCGAAGATATTACTATTATTGGAGAAATATAGGATTTTTAATCGGTAAATGAGCTGTAAATATTTTTTTATTTCTGAGCTATTTATTTGTAAAGATTTCGAAGATATTAATACTATTGGAGAAATATACGATTTTTAATCGTTAAATATTCTCTAAATATTTTTTTATTTGTGAACTGTTTACTTCGTAAGGATTTTTGAGATATTAATAGAATTGTGCAAATATATTCTTTCATTCTAGATTTATTGTAAACTATTTTTCAGCCCGTTAAATAAACGTGCAAGCATGCACCATCGGTGGCGCGCGTGGCACGGAACGTGTTAATTCTAAATAAAATAAAGGACGTGAAGGGTGGGGAGGGGGCAGGTCGATCGAGAAGAAAGACAACAATGACAAGTATACAATAGAAACATTTATTCATAGAACCCGCTGCGAAGGTACAACGGAATTTGTTGATATTCTAAAGTTCCCCGCCCGCTCCTTACAGAGAAGCCGGGCGCGCGATCCACGCGATCCACGCGCATCGTATTTCAATCGATCGTCGTCGACCGACGATCCCGTTGCACGGACAATGATCGGATGTCCGCGTGGATCGCGTAATAAGTGCACACAAGACACAGATAGGTGGGACGGGCGACGCGCGGGAACCGCGTGGCCGAGGCGCCGTGACGCGCGGCGCACGAAAAGCGCGGGAAATTCGATCACGGCTGTTCGATCGCGGCCGTTCGATCCCGTCGATTTCCGCGCGGCCCGTCGAAAATTTTTTAGATGATACTTTTGTTTGAGGAGAACGACGGGTGCGTACAAGTGATAGATTTACACCCGATATTACGATACGAGAAACCACGCGCGGCGCCGCACCGTAAATGCACGCTTCCGATTTACTATTGGGCCGGCGTTCGCGTTTTCCTGTGAGCAACTTTTCGACTTTGTCACCTTCCGCCGAAGGGTTTCATCTAAACACTGCGGACAACGTTTCTCGTCTTTCACGCGTCTCGAGGCCTTTCTCCGTATGGAAACGACAACGGATGTATTAACCAGTTAACTGTGATCGACGAGTATACTCGTCATGGAGATGTGGCGAAATTTTGTGCATTGACGAGTATACTCGTCACGCGTGTAAATCAGTGACCATTAGCTATTTAAATTGCAATTTTTGAGAAAAACAAAACATATTCTGAAATTTCAAGATGTTTAGAATATTTTCAGGCTATGCCGGAATAAAACAAACAAATAGAAAATATAAACAATTTGAGACGATGTCACGCGTCCCCGTATGCACTGGTTGAAAAAGTTTACCAGTTCGCGTAATGAATTTATTTATGTGCGATGATAACGTTTTTTTCGATGTTAACCTAAAAGGGGCAAAGGCGAAAGTGAAAAAGTGGATTTATAAACTAGAAAGCTAACTCGCGAGC
>NC_135778.1:2365354-2367394 GCF_028453695.1 Augochlora pura | reverse complement strand
CAAAATTCGTGGAAACAGTCTCGCGTTTTTTTCATGGCTGAAGAAAGTTTTATTTTTTCCACGGCTAATTTTCAACTGTTAGTCGAGGAAGGAAATGGTCGTTTGGAGATTAAATAGGCGTGTTACTCTACTCACCGTTATCTTCGACGATCTTTCGCACCGACTGCATGATTCCGTCGATGTCGAGCTTCGACTGGTTGTCCACGGCGGTGCGGAACACGGTCAACAGTATTTGACCGATCTTTTGTCTGTAACAAGAAACGGTAAACAAACAGGTCAGACATTGCAGCGAGCGTCTTTCACGTGTAAAATAAATTCCATAACAAGCTTCACTAAAAGTACACGCGAGTTTACAGCGCGAGCAGAGAAAATTATTTCTTACGTTCGCACGCTGTTATATTTGCAACGCAAAAGTTTTATATAAATTTATATAATCAACGCTTTGGCAGAGGACTTTTACAGAAGGAGAATTCGAAATGATCGCTGTTATAATTTATAGTTATGGTAATTAATGGTAAATTATAACTGTAAATTATAACTTGAAATTTTAAAACGAATTCTAAATTGTAACTTGTCAATGTAAATTATATTTATATCTGTTCTGATTATAATATATAATACATTTGATTAATTAGATGAGATTTATATATATGATTTATTTATGAATATTTTCATAAATATTTTCATTATATATATGATTTATTTATGAATATTTTCATAAATATTTTCATTATATATATGATTTATTTATGAATATTTTCATAAGATTTATATTTGAATAATTAGATAAGATTTATATATATTATTTATTTATGAATATTTTCATAAATATTTCCATTATATATATGAATTATATATGAATACTTAGTTAAGATTTATATATAAATTATATATGATTCATATATGAATATTTTCATAAGATTTATATATGATTTATATATGAATATTTTCATAAGATTTATATATGAATTATACATGAATACTCAGTTAAGATTTATATATGAATAATTTTCTACATTATAGAACGCCTTTCTCCTAATATTGCCATAAATCAGAATTGCCAAAAGATGCTAAAAATCTCTCGTTTCTGAATTCTTTCATCCGAGCCTAAAACAAAAGAATAAAAACCATGTTTCACAGATCTCGTCGAATTAAAATTCATCGCGAATGAATACACTATATTCACAATTAATTCCGGCAACTGAAATAAATATTTCCTTCCCCGTTTTGCATTAGAAAATAGCCTATGCAGCTAAGTTTATTAATTTCTTCGAAACCTAAATTGATCTCTTTCAAAACTATTAATTACGATCGCGGCGATCGTGATCGTCCGGATCGAGAAGCGACCGAAAGAATAATCTTTAGAAGGATGGAGGGGGGAGTGGGAGTGGGGGGGAGCGCGACTTCCCCCCCCCCCCCCCCCCCGGCAGGGTCCTCGCGGCGAATAAATCCGCGGCTGAGCCCGCGCGATATTACTCGAAGGACGCTTCCTGAAAGAGTGTAAAACGAGGAGAGGAGCGGCGCGAAAGGAAGGGTGTGCGAGAGGGGAGTGGGGGTGGGGGGAAGGGCGCGAGGAGATTTACCCAAGGAAAATTACATTTTCTCGGCGGAATCGCCGCGAATGCAAATACCGGCGCGGGACGATAATTAACGGCGACCTTAACGCGAGAGAGAGAGAGAGAGAGAGAGAGAGAGAGAGAAGTGGTCGGGGATGGAAGTTTTAACAAGGAGCAAAGCGAGAGAGAGATAGAGAGGGGGAGGAGGGCCGATCCGGTCGCGTCGCGCCCTCGAAATTCCCGAGATCGGCGAACTTCCATTCCCGGTCGGCCGGTTACGCCGGCTAATTCCGTCGCGAGAGTTCTGCCGACGAAGACGAACGAGGCCCGGAAAAAGTACGCGAAGACGGCGGGGAGGAGAGAGAGGATGAAAAAGGTACGCGGGCGAGGAGAAGTTCGCCGCGCGGCGGACATCGCCGAATCTTAACGATCGCCGGGGCGAGGAAGACGCGCACCACCGTGTGGGAAACCCCAATCAGGAGCG
>NC_135778.1:2357008-2365254 GCF_028453695.1 Augochlora pura | reverse complement strand
GGGGGGGGGGGGGGGGGGGGGGGGGGGGGGGGGGGGGGGGGGCTCGAAGTTTAGAGGCTGGGTGCCCCCCGTTTTTTTTCGGATAGGCGCCTAACGTCATATTTCGCTAGGGAGAATGGTTAAATAATGAAATGGTTAAACGGGGCGATTAAGGACGATAGTTAAACTTGGACGATTTTTATGGAACGTGGGAATTTTTAAATTGGATTTTAAGAAACGTGAATTAAATAATGCAGTAATGACAGTAATAAGAGTAATATAGTAACGTTAATAATAATAATAAATAATATAGTAATAGTAAAATAATAGCGTATAGTAATAGTAAAATAAATTAGTAGAGTTATCAAATTATTCTTAGGTTATGATATCTGCAATTTTTTAATTTTATCACGCTAAATAATATAGTATATAGTACGAATAATATAGTAATAGTAAAATAATAATTGCGATAAGTTGTAAGCAGCTTAATAGGGTGATCTAATTATTCTTAGGTTATGATATCTGCAAATTTTTAATTTTGATCACGTTACTTTCGACGGAACAAATTTATCCCAAAATTCGGCTCATTTTTATTTAATTTCCACTGTCCTCTTTTGCTATGAACGCGTAAAATCCGTGACCTGATCGTAACATAATTAAATACCATACGGAACGAAGACGTCGTTGAAGAAACATCATAAATGTTTTATTAAAACCTCTAGCATATACACGGAATAACAACGAACTAATTGTGAATATTTATCCACATAGCCCCATATCAAAGCGTCGCTTCTTCTAAAAACCGGAGTACTATACTTAGCACAAAATATACTATATCTACTTAAAATTGACCTAATCGGCGAACCCAGTCCTACGCAAATGAACGCCAAAAAGTTTCTTTGCAAATAAACGCAAAAAAGTGTCTTGCAAGTAATCGCAAAAAAAAATTTCTTGCGAGTAAACGCAAAAAAATGTCTTGCAAATAACCACAAAAAAAATGTCTTGCAAATAAACGCATCAACAAAACCGCCGCGGAGATTTTTCAGAAAATCGACCAACCGAAGATATCGCTCTATGGTCGGTCCGCGTTTCGGTGGATCGATAGCAGCTAAGGATTCGAAGAGTTGCACGGCGCGCGTCGGCCATTTTGAATGATCATTTCTTATCCGGCGTAAGGTATCTCGCGCGCGCGGCCCAACAGCAGTCGCGGCCTATCGGAGGCTCTCTTTTCGCTTTTCTGCACACGACGCCGCGGCTACTTTCTGTACGTGTACGATATATATATATATATATATATACACATTCTAAAAGTTCGACAAGGGAGAGAAAGAGAGAGAGAGAGTCCAGTGGTTGTCAGTGTCGGCCATCGGGGCGGCGCGAGACGGGTCCTCCTCGAGGAGTCGGCGGCGGTCGACCAGGAAATCGGAAAAGAGCGGCACAGAGGAAAAAAAGCGGCTCGCGCGATGCGGCCACCGATCGGGGAGGGGGGGAGGAAGGGCGAAAAAATATGGGCGCGGAGTTCCGGGGGTTGAAGGGAGCGCGGTGCGAGACGATCGCGACGGTTTAGAAAGAGAAAAAGAGAGAAAGAGAGAGGGTAAGAGAGAAAGAGAATAAAAAGGTAAAACAAGGGTGGAGACGCGGCGGAGGCGAAGTCGAAGGAAGCGAAGGAGTAAGAAAGAGGAGAGGAAAAGACAGATACGCGAAGAGAGTTCGATCCTCCCGTTTGGCCTCGTCGAAGACGTGTCCCCCCCACCCCGTCGGCGCGAGCGTGGATGGTGGTGGTAAGGCTACCCTCTCCAGACGTCCGGACTGTGCTGCGTGAACGGATGGATACGCTACGAGCGAGCGGACGGGTGGGGGGCCGCGGTGAGGTGGGAGGGGGAGGACGGGAAGCAGCTACAAGTCTCGTATCGGAGATACGCGAGCGGAAGAGAGAGAGAGAGAGTGATAGAGAAAGGGGACAGAGAGTGTGACAAAGAGAGATAGAGAGAGAGCAAAAAACGAGCCGGGCGGGTGGCGAGCGGGTTGGGGGAGGCGAGCGGTGGGGGGTAGAACCGGCACCAACGAAAGATCGTTCGCGGTACCCCACCAGAAGTTGAGCAGACGATCGCCGGTGGGGGCAGGCTGGTTCTCCAAAGTCGTTGGAGAACGGGCAGAGGGATGGTACCGCCCGTGAACGCCTACCGTGCCGGCGCAAACATGGCCGCCACCGCGTCGTCGGCGACGGCCGCGGCCACGAGGGCGACGAGACGCCGAGACCGCGGCGTCGCCGCGTGCGCGTACCTTCTTTCCTTCGGCGCCGATTCGAGGCGGAATCGAAACGGCGATCGCGACACGGATTGTAGCGCCTAGAAGGCGGCGCGCAACAACGACCGTCTTCTTCTCGCGGACGAGAAGTTGAGAGAGGCTTGTTTTGTTCCCGAGGGACGACGCGCCGCGCCGCGCCGGAAAGACGGCTTAGCAACCCCTCCGGCCCAAAATTGAAGTAGAGGAGCCCGGCGAAGTTCCCGCGGCGCTGCGCATGTTCGAGCTTCGGCAGTAAGATCGATAGCGAAGACGGCGGTTTCGTGACCGGCGGCCCACCGACGTCGCCGCTTTCGATTTTAGGGGAAAGTCGATTTGCCGCGGGGTTGAGGAGGATTGCTCGGAATAATGGAACCTTCTACGGGGGTGACGCGCTCCGCCGCTTCGAAGACTCTGCGCTTCCGACTCGATCTCGTTTGCCGCGACGATCCTCTGCCGAACCTCTGTCGACGACCTCTGCTCGAGCGAGACTTTAACTCGCGAGTTTTCGCGTCGAATGCCTGTACTTCTAGCGGTGGCGCGACTATTTTTTGTTCATTCTTTGCACCCTTGGGTCGAGGGTGTCAATTTTTACTTTAGGACCTCTTCGAGGCATTCTTTAATTGACTGCAAACGTGTTAATAATTCCTAAAGCATTTGACGTTTTTCTAGTTTTCATGACTGATGTTGTACTTCATATTTTATATTTTAGAAATAAATAATAATTTGGTTATTAATGCTATATCGCCATTGGATCGTAAAGATATAGAATAAGTAACGCTAGCATTCAGAAATATTGATTCCACGTATCTTATTTACTTAATCGTTATTTCATTTATTCCACTAATCGCGAAAGGTATCTAATTTAAAAGAATAATATATAAAATAATATTGAAACTTAAAGTGGCAAAATCTAACAATTTTATCCCCATAATAGATAACGTAGATAATAATATCTACTGATTAAAAAAAAATCGATTTACAGCCTACTGTAATTCGGTCGATAAAGATTTTATTCCGACAAAAAATAATACAATTCACGACGCAATGGATTTTCCAATTTCCCGATCGATTTTATCTCGATCGCCCGCGTCACTTTTCCACGAAATAAAATCGCCGCGCGATATTTCCGTCGATGTTTCGAAAAAGTCGAGCAGCGACAAACAAATAAAACCGCGAAGTGGGGGGGAGGAGAGGGAAGGGAGATAAAAATCCGCGGCGTTATAATTTCCCAGGTAAAAATGAATCGATAACGTGGCCGCGCCGGTTGGAACGGTTCCAGCTTGTTTCCAATTCGAAACGGTCCGCTAATTAATCGGATAGATCGGGACGGCGCGTAAAAATCGCCGATATCGCGGCGAGGTTTGGCCCGGTTCTCATTATCGATATTAAAGCCGGTCCTCCGTTAACAGGGGGGGGGGGGGTCGCCGGTTATTACGACGATAACAGGCCGCGGTTGTGCGCGGCGTCGTGTCGCGAACCCGCGCCGAAATTTCATTAGCCGGCGAACGAGCGTCGCGGCCCGGAAGGAGACGCGAAACCCTTTACTAGCGCGGAAGACGCCGCGGTGAATCCACGGCGAAGATGTACAGAAAGGAGGAATTTTTCAACGTTGACTTTCGAAATTTTTATTTTACTTATTAATAATTTGATTCCATAACTTTTTCAATTCTTAAAATAAATTTATTCTTGTATAAATACTTAAACAATCAACTTTTAAATAAATTTCAATATCATTAAACTTTCAAAACAACAATTATAAATATATATATATATATACATATATTATACATACATATAATATTAAAACATCATTTAATATATAATAAATATTAAATTACTAATTTTGACGTGGTATGATTCTTTTTTTTAAATGGTTAAATAAATTGGATTACTTCTCGTTCAATATTTTATACAACGATATGACAACGTGCAAGCATACTCGCAGCAACGACGTTGCTCCCGTGTCCAAGATATAGCAAATTTTTTTCGCAAACGCGTCATCGAACGCCGACAAATCGATTCTGTCAAATTTCAGGAACTCGGCGGCGAACAGCTGTGAATTTCGAGGGAACCGCGAACGATAAAGAGCGGCCGAGCGAATTCGTCGAACGAAATAAAGTCGGAACGACGCCGTGAATGAACGTAACCACGCTGATAAATACGCGTTCGCGACCCTTGACCCGTGACCCGAGAGAGTATTCGAGTAGTATCGCGCGCTGTCGAAAAAAGAATCTCCGGGAAAACTACTCCGGCGCTGTAACCGTGTCAACCGGGCGCTGCAACGAATTTTGTACAGCGCGAGCTCTCTGGTAGGTAGAGAGAGAGAGCACAATGAAACGTTGCGGAGGGAACTTTTAATTGCGTCGAGCCGCGGACGAACTCATTTGCCGAATTAACAATGGAAACGATAACCGTGTAATTAATCATTACCGGGGCTTAGAATGAAATTCTGAGAGTTGCGACTACTCGTTAGGGTTTAGAGGTTAGGTTAAGGTAATTAATTAAATCATTCATTAATAAAATCGGTAATTTTTGACTTCTTAATTTAGAAGAATTATGGTCGTGGTTGTGGCAGAGTTATTTCGAGATTTGGTGATAATATTGTGTGAGCCGAATTGTATAGTACAGGAAAAGCCAAACTGCGGCTTTTAGAAGGATTATATTTGTGGCTCTCGATAAATGTACCGGAGTCCTCTTTTCATTTTTCTGCTATTATATATTTTAACTAAATTATTATATTACGTACTTAATTGCTGCTCTCGAAAAATTTCAAATTTTGAAAAATGGCTCGGACTATCAGGGAGCTTGGCCACCCCTGGTACGGTATTAGTTGAACTGTACAGTACGAGCCGAACTTTACAGTGGAAGCTAAACTGTACAGTACGAGCTGAACTGTTACATTACGAGTTGAATTTTACAGTACCAGCTGAACTGTTATTTTACGAGTTGAAATTTACAGTACCAGCTAAAATGTATAGTACGAGTCGAAATTTACGGTGGAAGCTAAACTGTACAGCACGAGCCGAATTGTACAGTACAAACTAACCTGTACAGTACAAGTTCAATGATACAGTAAGAACCGTTTACTATTATATTCACTTCTCAAAATTAATAAAAATAAATATGCACCTTCTAAAATCAATGCGACAACTATTTTGCATTAACATCCATGATCTAGTCATCATCGTAGAAGCAACAAACCGGCGCCTCGCTTTCCAAGGGATACAGAAACTGGAATTTCCGCTTCCGTGTACCAAAGCGAGGAAAAACTTATTCGTCGTTAAATTGAAAATTAGAAAAAAAATAACAAAAAGACAAGTAGAATAAAATAACAAAAAGACAAGTAGAATAAATCGAACAAAATGAAACAAAGTTCCAGAAAAAACCGTGACGAAATCCTGACACCAAAACTATATGGCATTCCCCAAAATCGTTCCCGAAAATACCGAATCTCTGAAGAATACGAAGGCAAATATTTGTCAATAATAAAAAGCCGTGGAAAAACACGGCCGCGCAGAAAAATGCCTGATCCAGTCGAAAACCGCGAACAATGAGAGAGAGAGAAAGAGAGAAAGAGAGAGAGGCTCCAGCGACGGAGGTGAAGCCGGCCGTGCATTCACGCGGCGAAGGTTAACGCTCACCGGAAGCCGAATAAATCGCCGTTTCCACCCCCTTCGGCGCGGCTGTCATCGTCGGGAGCGCGCGCGGCCCGATCGTTTGTCCCGGCAAATTTTTCTCAAGGAGCGCCTCTCGCCGCGGGACAAGATATATTCCCATGGGTCCCCGCCGGGGTCCCGAGAAAGCCGCCCCTTTCGGGATCCCTCGGCCGGGACCGTTTCTATTGGCAAACGGGACGAGGGTTGGTTGACAGGGGGCCTCTATGGGGTGCGCGTCGCCGCCGTTGTTGCTCGAGAGACGCCGCGGCCGAAAAATACCGAGGTCCCATGTGCGGCACTTTCCACGGCGCTTCACTTCGCACGGTTATTCTACCACCTCCTGCTCTCTCCCCCCCTCTTTCGCCGCTATTCCGTTTGGGAACCCCCGGCGCGTTTTCTGGACCCATCCGATTGTCCCGCGCGGCCGACGTGCTTTTCTCCGGCGGCCATTGTTTCGTCGCAAGACAAACGCGGCAAACGCAGGAGAAAAGCAAAGTATAGTCGGCAGTCTTCCTTCGTCAAGTTCCTCCATTTCTTCGAATTCGTGTATTCAAAATATTTTATTGAAATTAAATGGATAATAGATTCAAATTTGACGCCAAATTTAGTATAGCATAGTGCCTGCCTCGTCTTACAATTATTGAGTTTGTAAAGACGCTCTTAACGTTAAAGATTAAATAAATTATATTACTGAATAATTCACAATTAGAACTGTATATTTAAATAAATACTAGTCTGCTTTACCACTTGGTAGGTCTAACATTAAAGGCGCCGAAATATTATTCCTTTTGTCAAAATAAATAAGACTAGATAAGCACCAAATTCAGTTTCAATAATTTTCTAATACATCTACAAATAACGTCGAATTAATAAAATTTAAAAAATCTAATGAAAAATTGAAGAAGAACCATATGAAGAATTAACCGCTTAATTAATTAAAAAAATTCATTTAAACCGCTTTCACATAAAAGAGTCTCTCTTTACGTGTTTTTGGAAATTTCTCTCTCGCTCTGAATTGTTACAAATTTACCGCTATTTGTACAATTATTAAGAGGAGAATATCAAGTTCAAGTGCCAACTTCCCGCGTAGAATAATTTGGAAAGGAATAGAGAGATATGCCAGACAGTATTTCGACGCCTGGGCGAAGAGCAGCGTAGCGGGCAAGCCAAGCTCTTGTCCTCGGACGCTCGCGTATCCAATTTCAAAACAAACCACGGCTTTTTAGACCTTCCCGAATGCCACGGCGAAGAAGTGTTTCGGACAAATGTTGGTCGACATTCTCGCTCTTCTACGCACTACGGATACAGAGACTCGTCGAAAAAGATTGTTTACCGGTCGCCTTGATTTTATACTCGTTTACTCTCTGCGGGCACTCTTGTAACCTTTGTCGGGTCGCATGCTAATTTATGGACAGTTTTCCAAGTAATTTTAGGCTTTTTATAAGATGGTGTATACGTTTCAATTATGTACGGTTTATTGGGTAAATAGTAACAATATTAACGATGGTTGATAGATATTTAAGAAAATAATTCGGGGATAGAGAGGTGATAGATATTTCTGATAATGTTCCAGCATAATATTTTATATGCGATGTGATGTTATTTATAATATTGTGTAATGTGTAATTATCTGTGAGTATTATATGATATATAGGCATTTATAATATTATATAATATATAAGTATCTGTATAATACTATATACTATACAAATCACCTATAACATTATACAATATACAGGCATCTATAAAATTATATAATATATCTGTAATACCGTATATCACATAAATTATAAATAAACATCCAACATCACGTAATAAATAATTCCGACGACCGACACACAAAACTGGAAACCGCGGAACATCGTCGAAATAATTTGAACGACGGAAAGCGAGTTCCCAGGGCACCGTGCGACAGGATACGAGAGACGCCTTCTGTGCACCGGGAAAATTCCCCATGGGGATGGTAATGAGAGCCGATACAGGTTTAAGCGCGAGAGCGCGGAGCGGCGGCGCGCCGCCGGCTTCGATATTCCTTTCGCGAAATACTTTGTCATAGAAGCCGCAGAAAAGAAATCTCGGCAACAGGCCGAGGAGAAGCCCGGCAACGGCACTTAATTCTCGGAGAAGCGTTTATCGAGGGGCGATCAGTCGTCGTCCCCTCTCTCCCCCTTCGTTCCGCGGGGCTCGATCGACTAGAGGAATTAGCAATAAACCGACTATCGGCCACCGATCCTTAATTACTAATTGTCTCGGGCTGCTAACCGAAGGGGAATAAACGCGCGATCGCGGCGATGCCGATCGGACGGATGCAGGTAAATTAGGAGC
>NC_135778.1:2274423-2356908 GCF_028453695.1 Augochlora pura | reverse complement strand
CGAACCTTTGAAAAAGCCAGCAGCGGCGGCGTCGTCGTTGGGGGTGCGCGGGTAGAGAGGGGTCGGGCCAGGCCGGAAAAGCGATCCTTCCGCGAAAAACGTTTTCTTTTTACCTGGCCCCCCGGTTCGGGGAAACGTGGCGAACGGCCCGCGCCGCTGCGTTTTCATCCCGCTAATGGCTCCTTTCTTTTCGCCAGCCTTCGAAAATACTTTAAGACCTTGCGCATCGCGCGCTCGTCATCCTCTCTCCCTCCCTCTTTCTCTCTTATAGTCTTTGTCTCTCCGTCCGTGGTCATCGTCGTCTTCGAGGCGTTCGTAGACTTATGTATAGGAGACGACGACGCTGACGATGTTATTGTTTCCTCTTTACCATCGGCTCTTAACCAGTTAACTGTGATCGACGAGTATACTCGTCATGGAGAAGTGGCAAAATTTTGTGTATCGACGTATATACTCGTCATGGAGAAGTGGCGAAATTTGGTGTATTGACGTATATACTCGTAATGGAGAAGTGGCAAAATTTTGTGTACATTTCTATAATTGTATAGTTGTATAATTGAGGCACCACTAAAACTGTTCTGTCACGTTCCAAAATCATTTTTATACCAATAGAGTTCGGATCTAAAAAATTGTTAACAATGACATCGCGAGAATCAATTTTACATATATAAAATACGCTTTGTCGCTGAAAATAAAAATACTATAAGCCAGAAAAATTTATAGTTAAAATGATTTCGAGTGCAAAGGGTTAAACTCTTGGGGATGAAAGATTGTCCGCTCATTTGGCTGGTAAAAAACGAAAATTATTAATTTGTCTGGTAAAAAACGAAAATGACTAATTTGGCTGGTAAAAAACGAAAATTACTAATTTGGCTGGTAAAAACGAAAATTACTAATTCGGCTGGTAAAGAGAAAATTTTGTCGCGCAGTTTATGGAAATGGAAAGGCGGAGATACGTTGCACAAGGTAGCGCGGTGTCGAAGTATCGCGAATTAAGTTGCTGCGGATAATTTACTATAAACGTTCTAGTGCGAACGATTTAGCGCGAATGATTTAGTATGAACGATTTAATGTGAACCGGTTACTCTGAATAAGTTACGATGAAGAATTTATTATGGACGATTTACCGTGAACAATTTACTGTGAACAGTTTACGGCGAATAAGTTGCAATGAAGAATTTATTACGAACAATTTGCTATAGCTAAGTTACCCTGAAGAATTTACTGTGAATAAATTACAGTGAAGATGTTGTTATGAACAATTTACTGTAAATAAGTTACAAGGAACAATTTACTATGAACAATTTACTATTTTCTATGACTAATTTACTGTGAATAAATTACAGTGAAGATTTTATTATGAACAATTTACTGTAAATAAGTTACAAGGAAGAATTTACTATGAACAATTTACTATTTTCTATGACTAAGTTACCGTGAATACTTTATTATGAACAATGTAGTATGAACAGTTTTCTATATTAACAATTTAATACTAATTAGTTTATTTTCAAATCATCCCCCGGGGTAACATAAGTGCCCCATACTATTATTTAATTTGCTATGAACAAGTTACTGTGAATAATTTACTATAATTCGTTCACTAAGAACAATTTACTATAATTGATTCGCTAAGAACAATTTACTATAATTCCTTCCCTAAGAACAATTTACCATAATTCCTTCGCTAAGAACAATTTACTGCAAATACGATCAATTCCACGTTAACCAAAACGCAAAAGCGCCGCGAATTTGGACGACAACGTCCCATCCAAAATTTTCTCAGCGCCTCGTACCAAGACCGTGTTATGTCCTTAGCACGTTCCTATACCATCCTATACCGTGAACGATAGAATCGTCCCGTGAAAATCGTGGTAGACAACGATGTAACGCTATATCCGGGTCTCGAACTGCGGCCGATTTTGTCGAGGGTGGCGCGTGACAGTCGACATTTGTTCCGCGTGTTTTCGGTGTTTAGAGACGCCTTCTGGCTACATTTCTTTCTAGGGAAATAGAGAGGCAAAGAGAGACAGCTAGACAGAGACAGATGGATAGATAGATAGCTAGAAAGAGAGAGATAGATGGATGGAAAGAGAGAGAGAGAGAGAGAGAGAGAGAGAGAGAGAGAGAGAGAGAGAGAGAAGAGGGACAGGCCGTTCCTATAAAAGCAGACAGGGTATCGCGCGTCTCCGGAGGGATGCAACTGTCGGGCGAAAGGTGCTGCTGCATGCACACCCCGATCCGTCCATGATCCGACGAGCGTCGCGCAGGCCAGCCGGCTATTTTCGGGCCCGATATCCACGGAAACATCTTGCCGGGGAACACGTGCCCGGTGTGCTCTTCCTCGGACAGATCGAAGCCGCTTGACAAGGGGGGAAGAGAAAGAGAAAGAGAGAGGGAGAGAGAGGGAGAGTGAGAGAGGGTGGCCCGAGAATTCGAGGGGCACGCGACACAGGCGCACTTTTCACCGCGTTCGCGTATTTTTGGACGCGGCGAACGAGAAGAGAGAAAGAGAGAGAGAGAGAGAGAGAGGCGCCCTTTTCCCTTCGACGCCAGTTGCAGCGCCTTCTCGGCCGATTACCCCCGTCTCTCTCTCTCCCCCCCGGACCGACCCTCCCTTTCCCGACTTTTCCTCGTCGCCACATGGAGAAGGATGTTCGGGGGAGAGAGCACGCACTCTCGGGGGCTGACGGACGATCCGACGCGCGTGCGTGTGTCGTCTCCCTTTTTATCGCGACGATGAGGAAACGCAGCTTGCGTTCGCCGCGTTACGACGCAGAAGGGTGCTCGACGATCCCGTGTGCCTTCTGTCGAACGCGCGGCCGCGTCTTACTGTTCTATTTCCTCGAATTTTTCTTCGTTGCGATTGGTTGCGTCAAAGCTTGGTTTAAGTTAAATCGAATTAAATTAGGGTCATTTGGCTAAATTTTATTAATTTAAATTAGGTTAGATTTGCTAAAATTTCGTTAATTTAAAGTAAACTAAATTTCGTTAATTTAAATTAAACTGAATTTCGTTAATTTAATTTAAATTAAACTAAATTTCGTTAATTTAATTTAATTTAAATTAAGTTACATTTGGTTAAATTTTATTAATCTAGATTAAATTAAATTTCGTTAATCTAAATTAAACTGAATTTCGTTAATTTAATTTAATTTGAATTAAGATTAAATTTTTTAATTTAGATTAAATTAAATTTCGTTAATTTAAATTAAACTAACCTTCCTTAATTTAGATTGAACTAAATTTCATTGTGAAGAGAATGAAGAGTCGGTGATTATTCGAAAAGAAGAATCAATAAATTACTCGAATAAAGAGACATTAATTACTGAGATAAAAAACGTATAATTATTCCAAAAGAACGATGAATAATAATTTATTGTTATAAAGGATGAATAATTATCCCAGAAGCACGATGCATAAATCATTCGAGTTGAGAATGAATAATTATTGTAATACAGAATAAATGATTATTGGAATAAAAAATACTTATTGCAACGTGAATCAATTATTCCAAAAATTATTCCAAATAATGAATAAATTAGTCGAATAAAGAATGACTAATTACTGCAATATATAAATGAATAATTACTGCAATAAAGAATGACTAATTACTGCAACAAAGAATAAATTATTACCGCAATAAAGAACAAATAAATGCAGCAACAAAGAAAAACAATTATCGCAACGCGGAATGAACGAGTCACCTAACCAAACAATTAGTAACATTGACATAACCAAATCGCCAATAACCACCCAAATAAAGCATGAATAATCAACGCGCCCCTTATTTCAACCCCGATCGAGTCATACCTTAAACACAGAACTTCGAAAATGCTTAACACTAGATTCACGGGATCCGTCAAAATGACGGATCACCGATTCGTTAACGTACCATTATTCAGATTTTAAAGATAAATTTATTGCTTATTTATCGATTATATTTACTATAATTATTTATTCATCGATTACATTAATAATTAGAATAAATCGTTACTTTCACAAACAAATATAAAACGGCTGCTTTTATTACTCCGTAAACCCAGCGTTAAATTCTACCGATGTCATTTAATTTACTCGAGAAGCCCCCGAACCCATCCAAAATAAATTGAGAGCTGCCGCGAACAATGGCCGCCGCATTTCGAACACACAGCTCTCCCGAGGGATTCTTCCCCGTGACGGGAAAAACACCGCCGTTTATACCTGTCGCTTCCGTCCGTACCTGCGCGTAACCCTTATTACAGTCCTCACGCGCGCGCTAGGTAAACCGTTGCCGCACGAAATTCGGAACACGTTGTAATTCTTCGAAAGTTTTCGGAAGTTCGTTGAAAAGACGCGGCCGGAAAGTCCCCGGGAAAGAGAGGCGCCTGGTGCCGAGGGGATTAGAGGCCCGGAAAGAAGTTGACGTCGGTGCTCGGCCGTAATCGTTGACGCTTAATCCTAGAGGATAGAGCAAGAGAGAGAGAGAGAGAGAGGGAGAGAGAGAGCGCAGCGGGATATTTTTGGCGGGATCTTGTCCGGGACAGAAGGCGCGCAAGGGCGGAGTAGGCGGGCAAGATAAGGCTCGGTGGGTGATTAATGGACGCAGGGGGCTGTTCTCGGGAAAACGGCGGCCGGAGGGGGTGGGGGGTAGAGCGCAGTTAGAGCGGTGGGGGAGCCGAGCGAGCCGAGCGAGCGACGGAGAGAAGAAAGGAGCCTCCGTGAGAGATCTCGGGTAGGGCGGACGGGGAAGACGAAGGGTCGCGCGAGGGAGGGAGGGAGGGCGGCGGGGGGACAGGTCCGCGCGAGGAAGCGAAGAGCCGCGCGCGGCTCTCGTGGAAGTCCCAACGAAACGGGAAACGGGGGAGGTTGCGGCGGAGTGGGGAGGAGTGGTGCAGGGTGAGAGCGGGACGGAGGGAAAAGCGAGCACGTGCGCGGCTCATGGGGCCTCACGGAGATAGAGAGAGAGGAGCCGCAAGCGGACCGGGGAAACCGGTAATTTATGGCCCAAATTTTTAGGCTTTCACGTTTCTGCGAATTCGGTTTTTCTTCTTGACGAGGCAGAGGAGGGACCCTTCCGTTGCCGCGTGACGTTCGAAATAGCGGAGCTTCTTCCCGGCGGATGCCCACACCGCTCGGCAGGGCGAAACCTGTGAAACTGGAACCCCAATTATGGTCAGAGTCACACGAGCCTCGAGAAAAAGGGACGTTCAGCAGTGTCTTTGCTTCTTTTTCTACGCAGAACACGGTGAATTATTCGTTTAGCTTTTTTTACGCCGATTTTTCTTACCTATCGGTGGTAGAAGACGGAAAGACTGCTACGGTCGTTGATTTTTACCCCTTCGAGTACGACTTCGAGTTTTTGACCTCTTTCTGTGTACAGTATTTTATGGTTTTTTGGATTTTATCGCAAAATAATAATTTTTGGTAAAGAACGGTAATTTGGATAATTGCCATAATTCGATTTATGTCAGAGGAGGGTTGAACAATTTTCTCGCTTTTTTGACGGCTTTATTTTAACATTTAAAAGAATTTTGAATCGTGGAAATTTGGAAAATTATTCTTGCAATAATATTATTTACAATCATTTATATACACAGATTTCATTCAACGAAAACTATTAATTTAAGCGAACCGAAACTTTCGACGATTCTTCACGCAGTTGCAACGATCTGGTGACAGAATATTCTCAACAAAAGTTCAATATTTATTTCTCTTCACGCTTTAATACATCAAATTTCCGAAACGAGGATTTCTGTTAGAAATAATTGAAGAGCTCGCGATTTATGAAAATGTTAACAATGAACCTGGTAAAAGGAAGCAATTTCAGAATTTTTCTTGCACAATTACTGTCACTATAAAAATGTTTTCACGACACATTTGTTAACGAACATCTTCAGCGTGATATATACATTATAGTAAAGATCGACAAAAATTTAAGTAAATTAAATCTTGTTGCAAAACACTGTGCATCAGTGTCTCTAAAAACTATTTTATATATTCGATACTCAACCCTGCAGTTGTAATAACAGAAGGGGTGGTAAATTTCCATCGAACATACGCGACATTGAATAAATAAATTAGAGAAGATAAAGAACATACATGAACCCCATAAAATAAATAAATCAGAAAAGTAAAAAAAGCGTTGCTCAAATAAAATAAATAAATTAGAAAAGTAAAAGAAACATTGCTCAAATAAAATAAATAGCTTAGAAAAGTAAAAGAAACATTGCTCAAATAAAATAAATAGAAAAGAAAAAGAAGCATTGCTCAAATAAAATAAATAAATTAGAAAAGTAAAAGAAACATTGCTCAAATAAAATAAATAGAAAAGAAGAAGAAGCATTGCACAAATAAAATAAATAACTTAGAAAAGAAAAAGAATTGGCCGCATAAAACAAATATCCAGTAAAAGAGCAGAACATACATCAGTGGCGTCCGAGGGCCGGTAGTTCCAGTGGCATAATAAACATATTTTCGCCTTAATTTTCGTGAACCGGGACCGAGACGAATCCGTCGTCGAACCATAGAGAGAGAGAAAGAGAAAGAGAGAGCAGCGCCCTAAACCTTGAAACAACGATGAAATAGTTTTGGCCACAGAGAGCGAATTGCCGTGGCATTGTCGGAAGAGGGGCGCGAAAACCGACTGGAAGGGACGAAGAGCCCCGATTAGTCGGCTGGATTTTTCCCCCACTTTCCATCGGCTCTCTCTCTCCCTCGCCCCTTTCCAACAACGCTGGGCCCTACCGTGCAGGAGTGGGGCGTCCACCCCGGTTTCCCCCACTCCTCCGGAAAAGTTCGGCCAGGCCGGGAAGATGGGTTTCCCGCGGCCGAGGAATCCTCAGTCTCGCACCCACGCTCTTCCGGAGCAACGTGTTCTCGCCTCTCATCGCTGTTCGACTCAGCGCGCGTCTCGAGATGTGTCCCGCGACCGACTCCCGTTCGTCGCCGTCGTCGTCGTCTTCGTCGCAAGTGCCACCGCGCGTCCTACAGAGCGGTTCGTCGCGGTATCAGTGCAACGTGAACGGCTTCTTCAGCTCGCAGCTGGCCGTGTCCCTCGGCCTCTCCCAGATCGTGAGCAACCTGACGAGCAGGCCGCCCGAGTCGCCGCCGCGAGTTTTCCCGCGCTTTTACCTGGAGACGAGCAGCCAGTACACTTGCGCCAACCTAGGCGTGCAGAGAGCCGAGCCGTGCGCCTCGCGGCGAAGGACGCGATGCCAACGGGGGCGTCGGCGACGGCCCCGCGGTCTATTGGCGTCGATGCTGTCCCGGGGGTTGCCACTTGGCCGAGTGATCGCTCCCCGGCCTGTACCTGGTACGTGGCACATACGATCTCTCTCTCTCTCTCTCTCTCTTTTTTCCATTCGTTCAAATCGTATTTTCGATGAAACGAATCTCCGTAATTTCGTTTCCGGAAAAGTCGTCTCCACGGCGCGTTCTCCTAGCGCGCACCTGTCTGCTTCTCTCCCTAATGATCCATTGGGGAATTCTGGTTCTTCGTGGGCGTCGAAGTCCCCGCCTCGGCCTCGAAAGGTGCGAGTTCTTCTAATCAGCGGGGACCGAGCGGCTCGGGCGCGCGCAGCGCCCTTTCCATTCAGGTATTTCCACGAAACCGGGCGGCCGACCGTCGTCGGGTGGCTTCACGCGGGTTAAAAATCGAGCCAAGGTCGAGAAAACGCCGTCGAGAGACCCCCGCCTGCGCGCGCCTCCGCCGCCCCTCTGTTTTCTCGCTTTCGGCGCACGAATGGGCTCTCTCTCTCTCTCTCTCTCTCTCTCTCTCTCTCTGCGACGGCCAACGAAACGACCGTTCGTCGAAGGTTTTCGCTTTGTTGCTCGACGGAGGCCGCCGACCCATTCACGTCAGGTTTGCATAAACCATTGAGACTCTATTTTCAGATTTTCGAAGAAATTAGAAGACGAGAGGTGTGCGCTTTAAGCGTAGACCTTTTAGTCGATTGTCGACGGCGTTAACAATTTGTTAATGGCGCAGACAACTGGTCAGGGGTGAATTTTTATATCAGGTTAAAATCTGTTTAGTCGAGTGTCGACGGCGTTAACAATTTGTTAATGGCGCAGACATCTGGTCAGGGGTGAATTTTTATATCAGGTTAAAATCTGTTAATTTGAAAAAATCTCTAAATTTTGTCTTTGTTATTCGTTTCGATTTTATCCGATGACGTCTTTTTGACATTGTCGAAAGATTCCGTAGTGAATTGGTCTTATTCTTATTTTTCTTTTAGACTTGGAATAACTATGATTTTAAGGGACGTAAACGCTTTGAATCAACAACTGATTAATTTCGGCTCGCGCGAAGCATTACTTGGTGTCGCTAAATAATTATAATATTATGCCATGTTACTCCTAATTACTTAAACTTTTCCAAGTGGGTTAAGATTTGAACCCCGTCGCGCTTAAAAATCTCTGCGAAAGGTGGATAATTTTTAACACGACTAACCTCGATGATATAAGCGAGTTTTCAGTGCCTTTTTTCGTGTTTCATGGCATCTGCAATATTCGTACCTTGTGAAAATTTTAATCAAACCAAAAATAGGAAAGAAATGGGAAAAAGGGTGAAAATGAAAACTTGGTAATGGATATTAAATTGGAAATTTAGAATCTAGAAAAGACGTTCTTTTATAAAAATTTTCTACGATGCATTGTTAACGAGTTATTAACGAAAAACGCCGACCAATGAGAGGCGAGCTCGGCTGATGTAAAGACAGCCGCGCCAATGAGCGAACGAAAGGTTATTTCTGCTAATTGGCTCGGCCGCTCAGCGTTAGACAATCTCTTCTCTCATTGGTTAGCGTTTTTCGTTAATAACTGATTAACAACGTCGCGGAGAACACTTTTGTAAAGGAAAAAGTTGCTTCAGACGATCTCGGGAATCTTCTTATACATTTATACAATGTAAGTCTTTAAATCTACAACAATGTCTTCCTAAATATCGCGCTATAAAAAACATTAGAAATAAGAAGGTTACGTCATCGTATTTATCCAAGTGTTACAATGTATTCATAGCGATATACAGCGACATAGTGACTCACAAAAAGTCTTTTTAGTGTCTCTTTAGTTCGCCCCAAGTTTCATTGTCTCTCGAGACGTCGACGATTAACCTTTTGCACTCGGCGCCACCATGGATGATATCTACCAGCGCTTATAAACATTTATATTATTATATAGTATACGATATATTTGTATATATAATATTGTTATAATAATATTCGATTTATATGAATTTGTAGACATCGAGAAATAGTTGCAAATCGCTGATAAACTTTAATGTTTAGAATTACGATGTCGCCTGAGAGGGGACAAACGAGTGCAAAGGGTTAAAAGCCAAGCCTAAATCAAAAATATCTAAAATAATTTTTCTGTCTTATAGTATTTTCATTTTGAGCGACGAAGTGTATTTCATATATACCAAATTAATTCTCGCGACTCATGCCAACGGTGCCATATTTAATAAATTTTCTAAAATTAAACATCGTTGCTATAAAAATTATTTTAAATGGTGAAAGAACAATATCAGTGCAAAGGGTTAAATCGTGCCCCGTCCACGCTTGAAATAAACTTTCGCGACATTCGTTGAAACGCTGCTACATCTGCGTACAAAACGATCGGTTGTTTCCGTCCTCCCCCCTCCTCCCCCGGCCATGTTGCAGCATAGTCGATCGGCGACCGCAGTGACCGAAACAGAGATTTGTTTTCCAGATATCCGGGAACGGTCCAACCTGGTGAAAGAGGTGTCACAGATGGTGGCGATCTGCCAGGAGGCGCCCCATCTGTTCGGCAATATTCTCCACGATCATCTGCTCGACTTCGTTATAAAATACCTGCAGGACTCGGACAATCAGGTGAATAATTTGCGTGCAGTTCCCGTTGCACGCGGCCGCGTATGTGCCCCCCCCCCCCCCGTCTCTATCTCTCTCTGCCAGATTACGATCTCTCTCACTGAAGCCGCGCGCCGGTCCAGAATGATCTTTTCGGCGAGCCGTTCCCGGTGCCGAGGGAACCGCGCGGAAATCGTTTTCCCGGCGGAGGAGAGAGCGTTGTTGGGCACCGTGAAAAAAATCGGCCGGCCCCCGAGAGAATTCACCGGGCCCCTCATTGACCGATTCCTTTTTTGCCCCCCGCCGGTGACCAGGTACGACTGACGGCCGAGGAAGCGATGATGGTGCTAATAAAGAGGGGATTCCTGGACACCAACACGATCGAGGCGAAAATCTGCCCCCTCATCGACACCTTCTGTAGGTCCGCCGATTACCTTAACAGGGCCATCACCGTAAGTCTGCATTTTCGATTTTCTTTCTCGTCCTGTTCGCAATTTTGTTCCACTCGCATTCATCGTTTTCTCTCCTCTTCTTCTCACTTTGATATTCTACTCTCATATTTTTCCTTCTTCTTGACTATTTGCGCTCTTGCAACCCTTTGCACTCGAATGGTGACTTTGGGGCACCACTAAATTTCGTTCTACCACCTTCCAAAATAATTTTTATACCATAACAATGTTTAGATTTAAAAAATTGTTAAAAAAACTGTTGGTAAGAGTCACGAGAATCGATTTTATGGGAATAAAATTCACTTTGTCACGTGAAATGTAAATACTATAAACCACGAAAATTATTTTAGATTTACAGTTAAAACAGCTTCGAGTGCAAAGGGTTAATTCTACTCTTACATCTTTCTTTCTACTCTCTCTCATTTTACTCTTCTATTTTTCCATCATCTCCCATTTCTCTTCTCCTTCTATTCTTCATTTTATGATTATTTGTGCGAACACTTTTTCTATCCACTCGTTTAAAAATATAATTATTGCGCTCTGAATATGTTTCTCTGTTAGCCCGAGTCACAAATAACTTCCTTCGTCAAACATTTACGCTGTATACTCCCTCTTTTTTATTTACTCTTTTTCTTGTATATTTGTGTTATTTATTTTTTTCGTTTTCCCATTTTATTTATTTTACACGTACACACCCCCGTCGCCTATACAGCGAAAACGCGCCCTCGTTCCCGATGACTCGCATCGTGCAAATACGAACAATAGATCGTCGCCTAACCGCGTCGGAAGTTATTTATGGACTCGCGCGAATAGTTCTGCTTCGATAGAAATATGTAATGGAATCGCGAAAAATAAATATATAATGTAATCGCGTTCGATACTGTACCGTTACTATACTATGCCGTTATTATACTATATAACGTTACTATACTATACCGTTATTATAATATATAACGTTACTGCACTATATAACGTTACTGTACTATATAATGTTACTATAATATATAACGTTACTATACTATACCGTTATTATACTATATAACGTTACTATACTTTACCGTTACTATATTATATAACGTTACTATACTATACCGTTACTATACTATAACGTTACTACACCGTTCCCGGCGCACGTTAGTCTCTTCCGAGTTACGAACCACCCCGTGGACGAGAGATACCGTAATCTCTCTTCCCCCTCCCTCCAA
The DNA here is from genome assembly GCF_028453695.1 of Augochlora pura. Taxonomy (NCBI): domain Eukaryota; kingdom Metazoa; phylum Arthropoda; class Insecta; order Hymenoptera; family Halictidae; genus Augochlora; species Augochlora pura. The sequence goes on along the minus strand of NC_135778.1, from coordinate 2,345,442 downwards.
GCGTTTATATCTGTTCCCCCATAGCGCGGCTGCAACCGATTTCAGGGGACCCGTGGAGGGGAAATGGAGGGTACCCGTGATCGTTTCAAGTAACTTTTTCATTTAGCGAAAATGCAATCCGCGGCTTCGTTTGCGAGTTATCAGTGAATAAAGTTGGCTGCGCGCGCACGAATGGTGGATTGTCCTGAAAATGAATTTTGGCGTTTCTACGGCGTACAAATTATTATTTGATTTTTCTAAAATCTGTTCAGTAAAGGTTTGGCGGTGATAATGACGAGAAGGAAGGAAGCGTGAATTTTTTTTCTGTGAATCTAAATTTGGTTGAGAGGATTATTTGTAAGATTAATGTGGCAATTAGTCGTGTAATTAATTTAGTAGCTAATCTTGTCATTGATTTTTTAGTTAATGTCGTAGTTAACGTTTCAGTTAATTTTATAATTAAACGTACAGTTGATATTGTTGTTAATTCTGCTGTCAATCTTGCAGCCAATTTTGTAAAAAGAATCTTGTAAATAATATTGTAGTTAATATTGCAGTCAATTTTACAGCCAATCTTGCAGCTACTATTATAATTAATCTTGCAGTTACTGTTATCATTAATCTTGCAGTTACTATTATAATTAATCTTGCACCTACCATTGCAATTAATCTCGCAGTTACTATTGCAATTAATCTCGCAGTTACTATTGCAATTAATCTCGCAGTTACTATTGCAATTAATCTCATACTCAATCTTGCAATTAATCTTATAATTAATCCAGTAAATGTACAGCGCAATATTGATTCCAATCATTTCATAGAGAAAGAAATAATTAATTAAAATTCGGAATCCATCGATGTTAAAAAAATAAAAAAATGTTTCGCAGTACACTTGGAAAATTGCGTAGCATTTGATTGAAGTGATTTCGATTTATAGAAATTGATTTTAATCCCGCACGCGCATCGAATTAATAAAGAACAGTTTCGAACTATATTAATTTCATTAAACTGGAAATTCCATTTCAAATTACATTTCGAACAATTAATTTACGATCACAATTGATTTACAATAATAATTGATTTATAGTAATATTTGATTTACGATCACAATTGATTTACAATAATAATTGTTTTATAGTAATATTTGACTTACGATCACAATTGATTAGCAATAATAATTGATTTGCGATCACAATTGATTTACAATAATAATTGTTTACAATAACGATAGCTCTACCATCATAATTAATTTACAACCACAATTGATTTTCAATTGCAATCGATCTATTAATTACCAATTTACAAGACTACGGTACATTAAGGGTTGAATTGAAACTACCCTCTTCCTATACCACGTGCCAACACTTAATTCACTTTCGGACAACCGTATTATTTCGAACAACAATTCTACACCACGCATCAATATTTGTTCGTCGAAGCAAAGCCACGCTATATTATAAACCTCTATAAATACACCGATATACATATATACCGCGTCCCGCATGGTACTATACATCAAGCGATCATCGAATATCTGACGTATATCCGACAAGAGTAACCTACCCGCGAACTCAAAAAAAAACCCTCAATAATTACTCATAACTACGACTGTTCTTATTACCATAAAATAACATCGAAGAGAAAGAAGAGAAAATCTCCTATTATTATAACCTAGAACCGTTCGATTCCGCGCCAATTTCGAACAGAGCACGTGTGCACGCACCGGCGACCGAAAAAAAAACCAAAAAAAACAACAAGAAACCCGTAGCGCACATCGATCGTGCACGTTTCGATTGTGCGTGCACGTTTGTTCGCCCGTCTCTGGGACGGATTCCGTCTGAAAGACATAGGTAGTGAGATGTTCTCACGCTATCGCGTCTCACTATCTTGTCTTTCATCCGGCGTCCGTTGTGCATCGACGCTCGCCAGCGAATTCGGGATGAAAAAGATTATTCGTTAGCGATGCCCGGCATACCGTGAAACTAGCCGGCGGTTGATAATGCTCGGGGAATGTCGAGTAAGCGGCCTATAGAATGAATGAGAGTCAGGACTATAGAATGAATGAGAGCGGGAGCTAGAGCAAGCTAGAGAGATATGGAGAGGGAGAGCGCTAGGGAGTTATACAATGATATAGAGTGGTATAGAGTTATATAGAGTGGTATAGAGGGAGATAGAGAGATATAGAGAAAGAGATAGAAAAATATAGAGAGAGCTACATAGATATAGAGGGAGCTAGAGTGATATATAGAGAGAGAGATAGAAAAATGTAGAGATAACTTTTAGAGTGATATAGCGTGGTATAGAGCGGAGAAAGAGATAGAAAAATATAGAGAGAGCTACATAGATATAGGGGGAACTAGAGAGATATAGAGTGATATAGAGAGATATAGACTGATATAGAGTTATATAGAGTTATATAGAGTGATATAGAGTTATATAGAGTGATATAGAGAGAGATAGAAAAATATAGAGAGAACTAGGGAGATATAGCGACAGCTAGAGAAATGTAGAGATAGCTACATAGATCTAGAGGGGGCTAGAGAAATTTAGAGAGAGTTAGAGTGAAATAGAGAAAGAATGAGCGGGAGTTAGAGATAGAAAGATAGATAGAAAGAGAGAAAGAATGTGTGTGCGAGGGCGAGAATAGAATAGAAGAAAAAAGAAGAGGACGTTCCGGCAAGGACCAGGAAGAAACGCGACAAGGGACATGCTTTTACCATCAAAGTTGGTTTGTCATAGAGATCGACTATCACAGCCAGCTTTGATGAGCAAAATTGTGTCCGTCCACGGCGCGACTCACCGGAGGAATTCAGCGAACAGAAAAAAAGGATCGAGATATAGAGAATGAGAGAGCGAGAGAGAGAGAGAGAAGATAGAAGAGAGTGAAAAAGAGAGGAGGGAGAGAGGGACGTGGAAATAATTACCGGAGAGTCCGGGAAGCCAAACGTGTATCCCTCGGAATTGAGGGAGCATGGAAACGAGACTCGTGATCCGGACGCGAAGAAGAGACAGAGCAAGAGAAAAAGTGAAAAATAGAAGAGAAACCTAGAGAGAGAGAGAGAGAAAGCTAAAGAGATAGAGAGGGAGAGAGAGAGGCGATAGAAACGTTGCATCGAGCACCGAAATGAAAATACCTTTTGCGGTCCGATACATCAAATTGGTTGTGGAATGTTTCGAGTCATATCACAGCCATTTTGATGAGATTGACCCGCAGAATCGATCGTCGGGGAGAGAGAAGCGGCGTGTATATACTGTGTGTGGTGGTGCGCGCCGTCATCGAGTGCACTTAGTGCCCGCTTAATTAATAATCGGCCGCGCCCCGCGGCCGCCACGGCCGCCACGACGAGGCAGACGGGGATAGAGACCCAGATACACGAGAAATAGGAACGAACGAGAGACTACGACGACGATCACGATTACTCTATATCGTTTTTACGACTACCGTTGCACGCGCCCGCTTCGTCCGTCTTCCCTCCCTCTCTTCGATCGTCCTCGCGCGAGAAGACAGCGCGGAAGCTGCCCGACAGAATCCAAGGTGGAGAGAGAGAGAGAGAGAGGAGAGGAGAGGAGAGGAACGCGATCCAATCGTCAAATTGGTTGTGGCGTGTTGCTAACCATGATTTCATATCACAGCCATTTTTGACGATTTGGATCGCCGTTCTTTGCGACGACCGGCTAATTACCCAGGGTCGAGAGATGCGCTATGCCCTAGGAGAAAAAGGGCCGCGCCGGGATTGAGGAACAAGCTCGTGTGGCATCGCTCACAAAGTGGTTGTGATATGTTGATGGAAACGATCATATCACAGCCAGCTTTGATGAGCGCTGCGCCGAGACGCGCCCGACGACTTTCGACGGCGACACCCTTCCGCCACCGACGCACGGCTGCGCGGAATATAGCGTCTTATGGGGGACATTTAAGTGGACGCGTTAGCGGTCAATGTTTTCACGAGATAGGTAGATTTAGTTTTTGGTATTGACGTCCTATTATAATATGTCGGGTTCTATACGAGCGTTTGGAATACAGCATTTTAATTGTTATATTGTTTTGTGTCAACGTTGTGTCACGATGGTAAGGAATGATGTAGAATTCACGTTCACGAATGTGTACGGTTATGTTCCTGCCATGGTCGAGTAACCAGGTTTTTCATTCCACAATTGCAAGAGTTGTAAAAATAAAACACGATTTAATAAGTTACTTTATTGAAGCAACTGTTCTATACAGTGTACTAAAAATTGTCAGGTTATGTCTACTTGAAACTACTTATATTATACATATTATATATTATAAATTTAAGTTGATTCTTGCGACTCCTACCAATAACCCAACATAACCTAACAATTTATTAAATCCAAGTTGGTATAAAAATAATCTTGGAACGTGGTAGAACATTTTAGCGGCACCTCAGAGTCACCGTTCGAGTGCAAAGAGTTGGATCATAAAAAAGATCAGCTTTTCGATCGTTAAATTTATCCTAGAATCTTTAAAAAAGAAAAAAAGAATTGATCGTAGACAGCGCGCGGCGCGGAAAGAACGTATGAGACACCCTAATAGATCGCGGTTGGATTCCGCGGCGAGCGAGCGATTTCCAAGAAGAGCACTTCCGATCGCGGCCCGATACGGCGATTAAAGCGAGTTCCTCGCGCGGTTTCCGCTTTCGGGAAAGGTTCGCTAGGCTTTGCGCGCGCGCGCGCACAGTTTCTCAGGGTCTCTTCCCTCTCACGGATCCGCGACGCGGACATCATCGGGGCCACCGTCTCGATACACGATCTCTCTCCCGCGCGATTCCTCGTAACACGAGCCCCCCCTCTCCGCCCCCCACTCCCGTCCCGCTTTCTGGGAACGTCTAATAATTTTATTCTATCCCGCAGCAGAGCGATCCCGAACGGCTCGGATTACCGTCGTCCCGACCCTTTTCCCGATTCGACTCGGCGTCGAACTTCGATTCAATGTCTCTCTCGCGGTTTCTTCTCTTTCATCTTCGTCCCTTCGTCGTCATTGTATATTATGTTTGCTTTTCTTTTCGTGGATAATTTCATGTGAAAAGGACTACAGTCTGTTTATAAGTAAATAATAATAATAATCTGCTCGGTGGATATTTGGGAACATTTTTGGGAAAGATCGATTTTTACTAAGAAAAAGTGAGATCAATATTTGTCGTTGTTTCGAAAAGCTGATGTTTTTATATACTTCGGTACAATGAGCACTATTCCTTTTTGAATCCTTTAATCCAGTCCGGAGCCATTTTAACTGGAAATCCAAAATATTTCGTTCAGACTTACAGTGTTTCCATTATTATATAACCTGCAGTATTTTATACATTATAAAATCGTATTTTATGGCTCATACAACGGATAATAGCTATTAACAATTTTTTAACCTTTTGCACTCGAGTGGAGACTCTGAGGCACCACTAAAATTGTTCTGTCACCTACTAAAATAATTTCGCTTTGGATATTTCTACGCAAAATTTACTACAATAGCGATGATAGTGATAATAAAATAATAATATAAAATGGGGGTTATGTTCGCTCGTGTTTCTTTCGTCAGGAGGAGTAATTAAGAGCGTTGTAAAAATGCAGGTGCAGCAGTTATAATTATATTAAATTTTTCTAGAAATATTAAATATCGATAATAAATATCAGGCTAGAAATATTTATCAATCTCTGATAAATAAATATAAGTAAATTATTCCACTATACTCTATTACATACACACTCCCTTCAACAAAGAGGTTAGGGCTACTTTCAACCGATTCACGCACTCGCTGCAACGTACGTTTTCCCCGGTGAAAATCGTATCGCCGATTTCCAATGGTCGCGACACGCTCAATAATACAACTCGTCTTGCAAAATGTATGGAGCATTAGCGCGCGTGGTAAAACGAGTGCGCGGGAATCGATCGTGAACCTTTGGGATGCTTGTGTCGGGGAGACGCATCTATCGCGTTCTCGTTCCACGATGATTCACTTTCTGTGCTCCCGTGCGCCCCCCCCCCCCTCCCCCCTCTTAGCCCCAGCGAACGATTAATTTCATCGTTGAACAATGACCCACTGATTTCGACGAGGGGGGACGCGCAGCGCGCGCGTATGCGGGCGCCAAGACGCGCACGGTTCTCGAAAAATCGTGGCGGCGATCGATGCGACAGGCTTTCGATGATTCCGGCCGAATTTGATGATCGATCATAACAGATGTGAGAAGCAGCATCATCGTCGTCATTGTCCTCCGATCCGATTCGATTCTGCGCCCCCCTCCTGCTGTGTGAATATTTCTTTCCAGGTGTTCGGCGACGCGCGAAGTTCGACTGTTCCTCCCATCAGAGTGGTTGTGATGTGGTGGCTTGGACTCGTATCACAGCCAGCTTTGATGAGCGGTACGGCGCGATTTATGTCTTCGTTTACCATGGCCGGACGAGAGAGATCCATCCGAATCAACGCACGCACGGGGACACGCCGCAGAGCGTAGCAAAACGACGGCGAAAAAGTCGCGCGAGAACCGGGGGAGTGACGAACCCGGACGAGAAAAACCTTTAATTTTGTTTTATTTCTAAGAGATTCGCGGAGAATCGGCACGCTGCTACATCCTTTTCTCGTTTCCTCCGTTCGCTTTCTTTCTTCGCTGATTTTCGGTTTTAGCTGCTCTGGAGAGAACAGACAGCTGGTCGACGTGTCCCGCGGTGGACGAGGAAGCGAGCTTCTTTGCGGCGACTGGACGAATATTTATCTCAAATATATATATATTTGAATTGAGGCTATGGGCCGCCATTGTCCTCGGTTCGCCCCTGATAATTTCTGTCCTCGTGCGCAACACGTTGAACAGCTCTCTCTCTCTCTCTCTCTCTCTCTCTCTCTCTCTCTCTCTCTCTCACGTCGAAGCTCTCGACAGTTTCGGATCTTTGAGAATGTATCGTTCAATTGTGTCCGTCTGCAGCTCATGATTGAGATAGCTCCGCTGATCGGCAAAGAGGCGACCGAGAAGCTTTTCCTGGACAGATACATCGCCCTGTGCCAGGACGAGGAGTTCTGCATTAGGAGGATCACGATACTTCGGTTCCCGGAGATGTGCACGGTCGTCACCAAGAGAACGCTGATCAGAGACTTGGTAAGTTATCGCTTGTTCTATTTAAACATTTAAAAAAATTTCAAATATTTTAAAATGTCTCAAACATTTAAAAGAAATTCAAACATTTGAAAGAAATTCAAATATTTAAAAGAAATTCAAACATTTAAAAAAATTTCAAAGATTTTACAAAATTTCGAACACTTTAAAAAATTTCGAATATTTAAAAAAAATTCGAACACTAAAAAATTACAAACAATTGAAAAGGATTTTGAAAAATTTCAAACATTTTAAACGTTTGCCGTTAAAATAAGTAGATCGAATGCAAAATATTTAACGCGTTCTCCAACGTATTCGTTTTCATTTTAATGCGAAATGAATTTTGTATTTAATACGAACTGCTGTAAAGCAGTTGATTAGCGTTAGAATACTTTTAACACGATAAAATAATTAAAGAACGATCTTTTGCGACGCCACGGTATTTTGCAATTAAAACAGACGAGTATAGATATTCGAATAAAAATTCGCAAGTTATGCTTGTATAGAGTAATTAAATTTGTATGAAATAATCAAGTTTGTAAAAAATAATGAAATTTGCATAAAATAATCGAATTTGTATAAAATAATGAGATTTGTATAAAACAATCAAATTTGTATAAAATAATTAAATTTGCATAAAATAATTAAGTTATCCTTATAAAATCGTATTGATCTTCTCTTCTCCCCGCAGTTACCGATCTACGTGGACCTGAGCTGCGACAAATTATGGGGCATCCGTAAAGCGTGCGTCGACGTGATGATGTCGGTGTCTTGTTGCATGGCGCGCCGCCACCGTCAATTGCTGTTGGCCGATCTCCTCGCCGCTCACCTGAACGACGAGTCGAAGTGGGTGCGAATCACTGCCTTCCAAATTCTGGGACCATTTATATCCACGTTCGCGGAACAATTCACCCACATCACGTACAATGGCCAGGGCGAGCTCGAGTTCACCAGGCGGCAAGATAACGGTCACAGGTACGGACAAAAGCGACGACATAACCTGACAAAAGCGATGCGCGCTCGCACGCTCTTCCCCGTAACACCCCCGTCGCTGCTTCCGCGATTATTTCTCTCTTTGCTAATTAACGAATCGACGGTGTTCCACAGTATAAAGTACACGTACGAGGACATCTTCCCGACGACGTGCCGAGTACGAAGCTGCACCCTCGACACGAGGAACAACCCTAGCTCTAAGGAAAACTGCAACTCGTCTGTGATAGTAGAGAAACCAATTTACGAGGAGGAGCCGGAGGACATGCCGGAGGACAACTTAATGCTCAACATATGCAAGTTAAAGGTACAACTCGCTTTTATGCCGCCAAGTCATTCCAGAAATTGTTCTGCTCAAAAATAGATTGAACTTCCCTTTATTCGCATGCCTCTGATTTTTCGTTTACTTATTCATTGTATTAGAACTCGATGTGTTCTTTGAAAATGTCAAATTATAATCTCGACACAATCTTGACATAATTTTGTTAATTTTAATATTGAGCTTGACATTACCTTGCAAGCATGTACGTAGATAAAATTCTTTGTAAAGAGCCCGTCGACTCTATAAAATAATAGATCAAAAATAAATGTTGACCCATGCGAGAACTAGTCAAGTTATTAACACTACCTGTTCAGTCTCATTGAAACCGTATCTTCTCCTTCCACAGATACACAGATACTACAAAATGAAGGTGGACAACATCGATATGTACAATTCGTTCTTGTACTATTACACGGCGCCGGACATGTTGACGCCCGACGACGAGTTGGTCGAGGCCGCGAAGAAGTCGACGGTGCGGAACAGCGGCAGCCGGAAAATGGGGAACGGGAACGCGAGCAAAACGTACACGTGGGCCGAGCTGTTCAACGAGGAGAAATACGGGACGGGCGACTTCGACAAGTTCAATGTCCATGACCAGAAGATCGTCCCCAAGTATCTGATCGACTCGTTTCTCTCGATGGCCGGGCCGGACGACAGCTTGGACACGGGCGGCGATTACCCGCATCTTTGCGCGTTCAGCTTCCCCGCGGTCGTGCTCGCGCTAGGGAAGAAACAGTGGCCTTGGCTCAGGCAGACTTACCACCTGCTGGCGATGGCGAAGGAGTACAAAGTGAGGCGCACCGTCGCCTCCGGCATCCACGAGATCGCCGCCATCTTGGGCCAGGAGCTCACGTCGGACGAGCTCTTGCCTATACACTACGGCTTCATCAAAGACCTGGACGAGGTCAGGATAGGCATACTGAAGAACCTCGCCACTTTCTTGACTCTCCTCGAGCCGCACGATCGCACCCAATACCTGCCGAACATGAAGGATTTCCTCGAGACTGATAACATATGGAACTGGAGATTCCGGGAGGAGTTGGCCACCCAGCTGGTCGAGGCGGTCACTTTGTTCAAACCGGACGACGTGGAAATCTACATCGCGCCGCTGTCGTTCGATCTCATCAACGACAAAGTCGCCGCCGTCAGGCACGTGGGATTCGCCTTGGTACGAATTTCTATCATTTTTTATAAGTGTAGACTTTCTCGCATGCGAGGATTAAGTAACATCGGAAGAATAGCTTTGCCTTATTGAACTGTACCTAATCGAAAATTCATTGTACACACAGGTCGCGAAAATTGTGGCATACCTGTCGCAGCACAAGAAAGAAATATTCCAAGAGCTGCGATGCTCCCTGGATTTGTACGCCGAAATTTGGGTCCGACGTCAAACGTTCGCCATGTTGTGCGGTCACTTGATATCCAGCAACGCAATCAGCGCGAAGAAGTTCCGTTTAGAATTGTTACCGGTCCTGTTGAAGCTGTCCAGAGACAAGGTGCCGAACGTGAGATTGGCGGTGGTCAGATCGCTCAAAAACATTCCCGCTGGACGTAAGTAATCTCCGATGATAAATCTCGTAGACTGTTCAACGGTCGTTAACGCCGACAGCTTGTATAATATGTTCCGTGGTTTAATTATTTCTATATAATTTTTAGCGGATTGGTTGGGCAGAGACGAGATGGACGAGGTGGAGAAAAGGCTGCGAGAAATGCGAACGGACCCGGACAGGGACGTTCGAATAGTGGTCAGCGGCGAGGATAGTCCCACGGTGGTGAACAAGTTGCCGGAAAGTAAAACGGAGCCGCCCAGGCAACAGATCTACTATTTCACGGAGTCCAGATAGACGCGGATCAAATAAAAAAAACATGTGTGATTTATTGTTGTCGACGACCAAGGTACTACGAACGTTTTTTCTAAAGCCCTTTAAACTTTAAGACGGATTGCAAGAGAGTATCACGGTCGAAAGACATTACGCAATTATGATAAGAGTGTGTGCGCGGCTGTCCTAAAACGAGTTAACGTATGCGTGTTTAGTAATCGCGGGCATGTGTGCGTTTACCATTGTGATCAATTTGTATATGTAAGTGGTCCCGCTGGACAAGCCGGATGTTACTAATTGGGTATACTGCCATCGACGAGAGATCTCTTGTTCTTTGGTAAATTGTCATCGCGCGGCCGCTCGTCGACGCCGCTATATATATACAAGGTGTTCCGACGAATTCCGTGCGATCGACCGAATAGTAACATCCTATTAGATAGTAAGACATCAAAAGAATGGGAACTGTGTTCTACTTGTTCTCCGTATCCTTCGCCTGCTCGTCAATGAATTATATACCCTGTAAATACAGAAACTCCGCGATATATACCGGGCGTGCCGGTGAGAAGCGTGCGCGATTTTTTCGAAAAGTAACTCGTGGTTAGATAATAAGATAGCAAACAAATGAGGACTCGTTTGTACTCGATCTGTCTACAGTTTTTAACGCGTTTTATCGGTCAAAGTGTAGAAACGTCGCAATGTATAGCTGTTCGGTCGTGAATCGATCCTATAGTCTCTAACATAGAACTGTCGCGATGTACTACCTGCGTGATTGCTAGAAAAGTATAGTCTTCGAGCGACGATAAAGCACTAATTTGCGTTTACATTCTCCCTCTTTACTAGCTGCCTTTCCGCGTACCATGTCCAAAGCTATCGATTTCATCCGCGTTTGAAACAGCTATATATCGGGACATTTTATATACTTATATATAAATACAAAGGCACCTCGTCTAACTATTCGGTAGATAGTACGATGCGGAAAGAACGAGAACTCGGTTTCACCTGTTCTGCATCTTTTGCGCGTCCCACAAAGAGACTGCAACAATTTAAGCATAGATATACACGCCTCGATTCTTCAGGTGTTCTGGAGAATCGACGGACACATACACAAGTAATCGCTCGTAAACTCGTCTATAAATGTAAACTCAGTTTTAACTTGTTCTATATATCTTTCGCGTGTCCGAGCAAAGACTATAAACTAGTAAATATAGCAACGCCGCGATATACCGGATATGTTCCGGAGAATCGGGCGCTTTTAAAGGCAAACAAATTCCAAGTTAGATAATAAGATGCTGAAAGGAACGAGGACCTTTTTTTTCACTAGTTCTTGTTATCTTTTGGTTACTCGAAAGCGACGATTCGCTCAAGTGTAATAGTTTTAGTATAGAAAGATCGCGATATACCGGGAGACGTCACAGGGAATCGTACGCGATCAGTGGGATAGTTCATTCTCCCCAATTGTCCTTCAATTAGTGAACAAAAATGAATAATTTGCGACGAGAAGACGCGGTTATTCGAGCCTCGCTGCTCGTTTACTATAGCAGCGAAGATGCGAGACTCGAACAACCGTTTCGTCTTTTCCCGGGTTGTCCATTTTTATTTACAAGTCGAAAGGCAGTTGGGGAGAGGGTATACTGTATATAGTCTTCGCGCGACAATTAGGCACCTTTGCGTTCACATTTCCCCTACTACTGGTTGTCCCACTGTCGCAGCTAGTGGGAGGGGGAATGTACGCAAAACCGTGCCTTTTGGTCGCACGAGGACTATAACACAGACCATTTAGTTAATAAGTCAGTAAAGGAAACGAGAACTCGTTTTCACCTGTTCTGCATCCTTTACGTATTCGCGCTGAATCGCTAAAACTTAATTAGTTGTAGTAATCCCACGGTATACCGAGTGTGTCTCGGTGAATCGTGCACGATTTGTATGAAACTTGAGCTCTTAATAAGAACGTAATTAATAATTACGCGTGCGATTCGTAAAAAACTCCCGTTTAGACAGTAAGATAGCAAAGTAACCTAATGTAATAATATTGTATCTGTTTCTGCGTACGCAGGAACGCGCTGATTGGGCGTATCCCAATCCCGCGCCTATGGAGGCCGTGTGGACAAACCTTCGAGGTGATGCTGCACGTAAAATCTCATCGACTCATGTATCTGTTCCTGCAGTTTTTACGTATCCTATTTTCAGGATTCCAGAAAATTGCAGCAATGTACAACGCGACTCAAGGAATCGTCTCCAATAAACAGAGAGCCCGTGAAAGAATGAGAATCCGTTTTCTCGCATGTCCTGCATCTTTGACGGGCTCGTAGTTGAACAATTAAAATTTGTTTTAGGTGCGAAAGCTCTGCGATAACGGCGGGAGTCCTCGGTAAATCGCGGTATTTAGTTCGTAAAAGAATGACAAATCGATTGTACTCGTTCCGTGACTTTTACTTGTTCGCGCGCCAACCGATAGTATTAAGAAACGCCGCGACAATTTACGCGTTCGCCGTTCGATTCGTAAGAACCTAGATATTAATACACCGAAAGAATGAGAACTGGTGTTCCACACTTGTTCCGCATTCTTTTAGATATTCGCCACGAAACCGAACAGAATTAATTTTAAGCACTGCGACTCGTACGTTGCCATCGATACAACTCAAATGCTCCGATATGTAGAAATAATTACCGCGCGGTTTAAGGAAATCTTGAACCTGCTGCCGTTTAGTTTGTAAGCTAGTAAAAGAAAATGAGAAGTCGTTTTTTCCTTGTTCTCCGGGTCTTGTTCACGTATTCGACGCGCTGAAAAACTAACTACTTCTACCAGATGTCCTGGAGAATCGTCGGCGATTTGTAGAAACGTAGTCGCGCGCATGTTAGTTTGTAAGACAGCGATTGAACGCGAACTCGTCGTCTTTTGCTCGTACGCCGAGCAAGAGAGAATATTAAATAATTTCGGGTGTATAGAAACTCGGCGATATAGCGGGTGTCCTTGGGACTCGTTTCTTTTTAACTTGTTCCGTATCCGTCGCGTCTACTAGAAACTCCTCTCTGTACTTGTAAATATAAAAACACCGCGATAAGATAAACGTAGTAAAAGAATGGGAACTCGTTCGTGTTACGTTAAACATTAAGATTGTAAAAGAATGAGAACACAAGTTTTTCAACTTGTTCTGTATCTTTTACGTATTTGGACGCAATTGGTCATAAATAGAAATATAGAAACGCCCCCGGCTTCCGGCAGGCGACGATGTTAATTGAAAAACTGGAAAAAAGAAGGTAAAAAAAAAATGTTTAGAAAAAAACGTGAAGGAAGGAAACGCGGCGGACGTGCGCGCACCGTTTCCTCCATGTAGATATGTACACGTTTAACTAATAAGAAAACCGAATCGTGCGAATTTTCTCGTTTTTAAATTCGATTATTTCCGAGTCATATAGAAGTATATTTTACAGAATTTTCAACGCTAGCTCTACGATACTGACCACAATATTGTCGCAGAATGTTCTTGTCCGGAATTCTTTGTTGAACCCTCTTGATATAGCAAATCTTTGTTGTATAGATCACTCTGGATACATCTGTTTGCCACAAGCGAGATCTACGCAAGATTCAACGTTGTTATTATTATGAAATAAGGTACGTTAACCACGTCCGGGACTCGGTAATCGTAACGTTAAGAAAGTCTCTGGTCCGCGAGACGCCAGCGCGCCGGTATATACGCGGAGATTGTAATTGTGAAACGAGGCGAACGATCCTCGGAATCGATCAAGATTTGTACATTTTGTAAAACTACCGCTCTAACGCTTTTTGATATCGCATAGCTGTGTGCATGTGTTACGGGAGACCTCTGTTGCGATCGTGTAATGTATGATTGGGACACGTTCGTTGTGTAAGGAGCGTGATCATTGCGTTGCGAGTCGGATTGAGTATTTGCGAAAGATAAGCGAACCGCGAACCTCTTTGTAAGCAACGAAAATTAGTTACTTTTGAATACGTGTGAAGCGGAGACGAGAGATGTGTTCCGTTCATAATATACTGTACAATGTATTGTGTATTTGGAAATAAAACAATGGAAAAATACACGCGATTTGATTCTCAACTTCGATCTACTGTTTTCTAAACACTTTACCGACCGGTCGTAAAAATTTAGGTTAGGTCGTAAAAATCAATGTTAAATTTTCGTTTCTATTTTAGCCTTTTTTATTTTATTAACCGCGAGAGATATTTAATATTTGGAAAATTATATAACACTGAAGCTTACGGTAGTACAATCTAACACGTTTATTGTAATAATTGATATCAAATTATTGGTTACAACGACAACCGATTTATAGGCTACCGATCGGAGGATAAAGCCGATTTATAGGTTACCGGCCGGTAAAGTGTTCACAACCTCAATCAAGATAAAAAAAGAATACTCGTTATTCTTAATTAATAATCCCTGAATTTCCTGCAAACGATTTTATTGCAAAACAACGCTGAAACTTTCCGCGAACCGTACTAATCATTCGTTTATTTAACAATGTTCTGTCCTAGCACGATCTTACACATAAAGCACTGAATATAAATCTATAATATCGACGTACAAAATTACAATATAGGCGTATACTAAAATAGCGATAAATGAACGTGTAGTTGCTAAACATCGTTACGCTTGTTTCGTAACATAGGGGGGCCCATTTAAGAGCGTAAACAGGACCACGGGAAACCCTAAAATATACCGAGGAATTTTCCAGGCGGACAGGCCGGCAATTGGCAAGCCTTCTCCTCCATCTCCGTCTCCGCTACAGTGCAGTCGTGCAAGCAGTACCGCCACCTGATTTGCCGTCCTTTACCGCAGGTGACGCTGCAACTGCTCCAATCCGTCCACCTGCCCCATTTCTGGGACTTGTCGATGTCCCTGCGACTGTTCCTCAGCGGCTTCGACAGCGTTTTCCCGTTGCTCTCACGCGACGATCGTTTCTTCGTCGCGAAGTTCCCTTTCTTCTGTCTGGCTCGGTTGTACGCCTCTTTTTTTCTTATCTTTTTATCCGTCGTGATTTTTGGCGTAGACGTTGGCACGCACCTCGGGACAATCGCAGACGTCGCCTTGAAGTCCGCGCACGTGGCGGTGACGTTCGAGCACAGGTCGTCGATCGCCCGGATCTCGAGCTTCCTCTCGTCGTTCTCGTTCCTCTTCGCCTCGTCGACGCTCAAGTAATTCTCGAGCTCGTCTACCTTGATTAATATTTAGCTTTAGTGGTCTCTTAATTGTTCTGTTTATAACTTTTTTTTGAGAACAATGAAAATTACAGAAATTTAGTGTAACGTATGTATCAAATTGTTCTAGAAAATTCTAAGTTTTAAATTAATTTTATGAATCATTAATAAATTGTGATCTAGCCAAAGGAGCAAATAATCGTAATATTTAACTATAATCATAATTATAGTAATATTAGAATTTTCATTGTTGCTTAGAAGCATGATTAAATATTCAATTTTTAAACCAATCTAACGAAATTTCAATGAGTCTTAATTTAGTTCAAGCTATCAACTAAATAGAAGATTATGAATGTACGGTGATTAATTAAAAAATTGCTGAATCCTCAAAAGAATTTCGGTAGAAAATTGAATTCATATTTAATGCCATTAATTGCTCCGCTTTTAATTTGTCAGAACGCATTTAAATGAAACGCGATCTCCTTAAAAAACTACAAATTTAAATTAAATTCCATAATCGGTAGAACGTATTATAAAAATTTTTTATAGATTCACTGTAATTTTCATTGCTATTTCAAGCGACTTCTAAATGTTCCAATTTATACGAGAACGTTAAATTTTCATAAAATTTTAATTGGTAAATTTCATCGCGGAGTGCTTCGTTTCATTTCAATTGCGACGTAAAAATTATTTTTAGCTTTAATTGCGGTGATATGTGCAGTAATTGCTGTGTTGTATGTAGTAGTAATTGCAATGTTTTATTTAGTAATTGCATTGTTATACGCAGTAATTGCAACAAGGTTTTGCCAATATTTATGAAAACAAGACTTTCGATATTCTCGCAAGATCTTCGGAGATCTTTAGATTTTTATAATCGATTTTACAAGCACATGCTTTTTATCAGTACTGAAGAAACTTTCACAACATAATAGAATTTATTTAAACAATACAAAATATTTTACAAACCGGGGAGTACCTGTGGTTATTTACAGTAACTTTTTCCATTATAAGTTTTTTCTCCGAGACTTTGTTAACGAGATATTGACGGAAAGCTCTGACCAATGAGAAGCGAGCTCTATGTAGCGCTAGGTAGCGGAGCCAATCGGGAGGATCCAGCTCCGCCTACTAGTTGACTCGATCACGTTAGGTTAATGGAGTCAATCAGCAGAATCGAGCTCCGTTCATTCGTTGCCTCAGCCGCATCGCGCTAACCGAGCCAATCAGCAGAATCCAGCTCTGCCCATTCGTTGGCTCGCGCTAGCGTGCTCGCTTCTCATTGGTCACAGTTTTTCCTTAATAACTCGTAAACGAAGCGGCGGATTGAGATTTTGCTAAGGAAAAAGTTGTTCTAAATGACCCCAGGAACTCTTCAGGATGCCCTTTCCCGGAATTACAATAATTTCGATACACCTTGTAAAATAGCCAAGACTTCGGAGCACAGCGTGATTAGACGTCGGTATTACTTACTTTAGTCACCAGCTTCTTCGCGAGGTCTTTCACTTCCTCGATGGACCTCACCGCCCGGCCAAGTCCCGTCTCGTAATCCGGCGAGCCATCATCATCTTGCACCACCCCGCAATCCTTAACAGGCTCGAACTCCCGGATGTTCTGGTAATACCTCAGCTCGTCCTCATCACTGAGAAACCCGTGCTTCGCGTCGGCCGTTTTCTCTCTCTTCGCGCGCACTTTCGCGTCCACCGCCTTCGGATATCCGTTTCGCGTTTCCGGTTCGTCGCGCTCCATCAAACCGTTCGCGGCCTCGTCGTCGTACCGTTTGTCCGCGCCGTCGCCACTGTCGTGCTCGGCCGTGTTACCGTCGCCGTTAGTCTCGGCGACGCGGATCGCCGCGCGTCGATCGGCAGCGCCACGCAACGGCGCGCGATCAGTCCCCCCGGACACGTGACCGTACGGTCCCGCCGGGCTTACGGATCTACGGCGGAAATGGTTTTTCTGGTTATTTGTCTTAGACGCTAGCATAGAAAACCGTACGTGTGATGATTTACCGTCGGCCGCCGCGTCGCTGTTCTTTCCCTTGCGGACCGATCTCGGCCGCTGCGCGTGCTTCGACCGTGCGATCTTACGCGAGCCACGGGCCTCGCCGGCCTTCGACTCGTTTCGCTTCTTGCCCGCGTGTTTCTTCTTCTTCTTCGACTTGTAGCCCTTCGCGCGGCGCTCGCTCCTCGCCTTCCGCTTGATGCGCAGCAGATCCGCCTTCAGGTCGGCGATCGCCAAGCTGGACGCCTTCGGGCACTGTTGTTGTTCCTCGATCTTCTCCGCGCCCTTCTTCTCGTCCGCCGGTCGGCCGTACTCCACGCTCGCCGCGATTTCCTTCTCCGTGTCAAGGCCGCTCTCTTTCCCGCGATCGTCCCGTTTCCTTCGCACGAGCTCCGCGGAGAATACAAGATCCTTGGGGACGGTCTCCGCGTCGGAATCCGCCGCCATTTGCTCGGAAGGCTTCTCCTCGTCGCTGACTACTCTGTCACCAAGTTCGCGCGATCGCGGCTCGTTCAGATCCGTCTCTTTGCCGTTGTATTCTACCTGGTTCTTGACGTAATACTCCCGCGAGTTCGCCTCTCGTTTAGCGTCGAACGACAAGTCCTCGTTCTCGTTGACCGATTGGTACGAGCCCCGCGGAAACGAGTCGGCCAGGTCTTTGTAATATTCCTGCTCGTACGGTGAGTTCGGGCTCGACCCGGTCCTCTTCACGCGCACCAACGTCTTCAGGGAATCAGGGTCGTCGACGTTGTCCATGAAAGCTGGATCGTTCAGGCTCGTCAACGTTCGCCGGTACGGATACTGTCCGTCGTCGGACAGCGAGCACAACGTTCGCCGTTTCCATCGATAGTCGACGGGATTTCTTCGATGATCGACTCTTCGAGGTTCTGGCGACGTGTCGTTCGATGTAATCAACACATTCTCCGCGGTGTTGCAGGAATCTTCGATCAGTGGATTTGGTAAATAATTTTCTAAATGATAGTTGTCAGGGTTTCTTCGATGATCGACTCTTCGAGGTTCTGGAAACGTGTCGTCCGACATCGTTGATACATTCTCCGCGAGGGTGCAGGAACCATCAATCAGTGGATTTTGTAAACATTTTTCTAAATGATAGTCAATAAAGTTTCCTCGAAAATCGACTGTTCGAGGTTCTGGCGACGTGTCGTTCAGTGGATCTCGTAAACAATTTTCGAAACAATTTTCTAAATAATTTTGTGAATAATATTGCGAATAATTTTGTGAATAGTCTGCACCATGCTCGCGAATCTCTTGGCTCGAAACGTGGTTTTTGTTCGGAAGTTGTATCCAGTCTTGTGGAACGTTTTTCAAACTCGAGGCACGGTTGTTCGTGGCAAGCAGTTGCTCGTCATCGGGGCAACGATCGCGGCGACGATATGAATCGTTCGTCTTGAGGGAGACGTAACCGTCCTTCGAGGTTATGTTGACGGTGGCGACTGACAAGAGGATCGTGAGCACCCAAACGCACGTGGTGAACGGAGCTCTCAGCATCACACGCGTTGTTGCACGCTCGTCTATGTTACGTCGCTCATTGGTGAATTCGGCATTACTTTGCGACGACACGGTGTCCACGAGGAATTATATCTAGTGTTCGTTGAGCTCTCTCTCTCTCGTTTTCGCAACTCTTGTTCGCGCGATCGCTATCGATTTGCGCGCGACAGCGATTTCACGTCGTCGCCGATAATTGGGAGACACGTTCAGGTTTGATATGAACGTCGGTGTTGTACGGTGGTTTACACAGGGTTTATGGTGTATATGTGTGTATTATGGTGTATTACAGGGTTTATACGGTGTAGACATTTGTATTATGGTGTGTCACAGTATTATGGTGTATTACAGGGTTTATACGGTGTAAACATGTGTATTATGGTGTATTGCAGTATTACGGTGTATTGCAGGGTTGTACGATGCATACATATGTATTATGGTAAATTACAGGGTTCTCGGTTTATACATATGTATTACGGTGTATTACAGAGTTATACGAAAAATTGATGTTGAGACAGTATATCTTTAAAGATTTTGAAGATATTAATAAAATTGGAAAAATATAGGATTTTTAATCGTTAAATATTTTCTAAATATTTTTTTATTTGTGAACTGTTTACATTGTAAGGATTTTTGAGATATTAATAGAATTGTGCAAATATATTCTCTCATTCTAGATTTATTGTAAACTATTTTTCAGCCCGTTAAGTAAACGTGCAAGCATGCACCATCGGTGGCGCACGTGGCACGGAACGTGTTAATTCTAAGTAAAATAGAGGACGAGAAGGGTGGGGAGGGGGTAGATCGATCGAGAAGAAAGACAACAATGACAAGTATACAATAGAAACATTTATTCATAGAACCCGCTGCGAAGGTACAACGGAATTTGTTGATATTCTAAAGTTCCCCGCCCGCTCCTTACAGAGAAGCCGGGCGCGCGATCCACGCGATCCACGCGCATCGTATTTCAATCGATCGTCGTTGACCGACCATCCCGTTGCACGGACAATGATCGGATGTCCGCGTGGATCGCGTAATAAGTGCACACAAGACACAGATAGGTGGGACGGGCGACGCGCGGGAACCGCGTGGCCGAGGCGCCGTGACGCGCGGCGCACGAAAAGCGCGGGAAAGCATCGCGCGCGGATCCGCGCGGCCGTTCGATCCCGTCGATTTCCGCGCGGCCCGTCGAAAATTTTTTAGATGATACTTTTGTTTGAGGAGAACGACGGGTGCGTACAAGTGATAGATTTACACCCGATATTACGATACGAGAAACCACGCGCGGCGCCGCACCGTAAATGCACGCTTCCGATTTACTATTGGGCCGGCGTTCGCGTTTTCCTGTGAGCAACTTTTCGACTTTGTTACCTTCCGCCGAAGGGTTTCATCTAAACACTGCGGACAACGTTTCTCGTCTTTCACGCGTCTCGAGGCCTTTCTCCGTATGGAAACGACAACGGATGTATTAACCAGTTAACTGTGATCGACGAGTATACTCGTCATGGAGATGTGGCGAAATTTTGTGCATTGACGAGTATACTCGTCACGCGTGTAAATCAGTGACCATTAGCTATTTAAATTGCAATTTTTGAGAAAAACAAAACATATTCTGAAATTTCAAGATGTTTAGAATATTTTCAGGCTATGCCGGAATAAAACAAACAAATAGAAAATATAAACAATTTGAGACGATGTCACGCGTCCCCGTATGCACTGGTTGAAAAAGTTTACCAGTTCGCGTAATGAATTTATTTATGTGCGATGATAACGTTTTTTTCGATGTTAACCTAAAAGGGGCAAAGGCGAAAGTGAAAAAGTGGATTTATAAACTAGAAAGCTAACTCGCGAGCGGTGCTGCAACTTTGAATTTTCGGTGATATTGATCTTCGTCTTGCTGTATCAAACCCCAAAAAGTGCTTATTTTAACCAAAGAAGTAAATATTAGTAATAAGATTTTCAATTTTATAAAATAAACCCATCTTTTTCATCGAATATCTTAGCAGCGCAACTTACTCTGTGATTGACGAATATACTCGTCGCGGCTCGATTCCGGCGACGCAAAACTGTGCGCACTTTTCAATGAGGGCGCCACAGTTAACTGGTTTTAATAGGTGTCCGTCGCGTTGCGTAGACGCCGGCGACCGGATTCGTGCAATCGCCGCGCTTTCTCGCGATCGTGAGCTGTTGCCGCCATTTTGGAACCAAGCGTCTACGAAGATATATAATTGAAAATGAAAATATTTCTATCGCGACGGCAAGCCTAATTTCATTAGATTAGCATGTGTATGGCGGAGATTTTAAGCCTCGCTGAGTCAACACCTTGCAATTTGAGGCGCTGTTAAAATTTGTATATTGCGTTGCAAAATTATTTTTGTATCAATGAAGGTTAGGTTTTCAAAAAATTGTTCACGATGTAACATATCGTGACATAACCTGACATAACCTGATGTAATTATTGTACGAGTCGCGATGGAGGTATTATACCTCAACACTGAAGGTAAAATATAAATATAACAGAAATTAGAATTATTTTAGATTTCGCTAGAAATACATCATAAAAATTGTCTTTGCAATTATAGACTAAACAACTAATTATCTTTCAAAGTAGTCGAATCGATTGGCAATTGAAGTTTTCAATTAAACAACAACGATGGTTCAGCAACAAAATTAGTAAATAGTTCTTCCGGAAAATTATTAAAGAATAATAATAATAATAATAATAAAATCGAATTCAGCTCCGATTGCACAAATCCGACCCACCAAGTACACTCCTCTCATCGTATCCGATATGTTTTCCTCCCTATACTCGTTCCGTATCCTCCGTAACGATTCGCGATCGATCTCCCGTATGAGCTTACTTTTCTTTTTTTACACTTCTTCTTCTTCTTCATCTTTCTTTTTTTATTATATTTCTCTTTCAAACACAGGTGCTCACACTCTGATTTTCCCGATGTCGATGCTAAAAAGTGCATGTTGTTTTATCATTTTTTTTTTTTTTTTTTTCGGTGCAATGAAAAGGGGGACAGGGGAAGACGTAATGGAGATACACAGCCGGGTTTACAATACAGTTATTCGTTTCTTATGATACCAGGAAGAGTGCCACAGCTTAGAAAAGACCTCTATATTGTCTCAATCATCCGTCTCGCTTCGCAAATCCCGATCTCTCGGTACACGCATGATTGATCGTTACTCTCGCTTTTTTCTTCTCTCTCTCTCTCTCTTTTTTTTTTATTGTTTATAATTATTATTATAATTATCGTTACAATTATTATTGGCCTGTGCGAAACGTTTCTACCTTTTCCGAACGGAACGAATGATAAGGTTCGCGCCGGAGAAAACGTGGTCGGCGGAACTGCGATTCTTTTCTCGTTCTTAACCTCTTAGGCGCGACTCGTCACAATGGCGGCTTTGTTAGTTGTTCAAAGTAAACGATTAAAGTGACAGTGTATTATGTAAGATACACTAAGAAAAGAATATATACATATATTAAGAAAGATGGTGTTTTAGTTATGGGAAATTTCATTCGCGCAAAATTCAGCCTAAGAGGTTAACACGCGAAGCACTTTAACCCCTTTGCGTTATAGTAACGAGTCAGACACGTGATACAGGTTTCATTTAATTTCTATATTAACCCTTTACCGACCGGTAGCCTCTGAATCGGTTGTTATAGTAACCAATAATTTAATATCTATTATTGAGATAAATGTGTTACATTGTACCACTGTGAGTTTCAATATTATTATATAATTTTTTAAATATTAAATACCTTTCGCGATTAATCAAATAAATAAGATGAAGATAGAAACGAAAATATAACATCGAGCTAAATTTTTGCGACCCAATAACCGGTTGGCAATGTGTTAAATATGAATATTATTAATTTAAAAATTATACAATTTTTTAAATATTCAATGTCTCTCGCTATTAATCAAATAAATCGAATAAAAATAGGAACGAAAATATAACATTGAGCTACATTTTTGCGACCCAATGACCGGTCGGTAAAGCGTTAAATATGAATATTATTAATTTCTTTTAAATAAAAATAAATTCTTCCATTAACAAACTTAAAAAACAAAAGTACATAAAAACAATAAAAATGTTCTGCTCCTATTATGAAAAATATTAAGACAAGTAAGCGTTGATCAACGCAACAATGAAAGAAATCGTATTTGCAAAGGGTTAAACTGCTTCCGAGAATTATTTTCACTGACAAATATACTGCAGCTCTTTGCGCCGTTTTGCTGTTTTTCTTCTCTTCTTTAAATATTGTTCTTTTACTCTGTATAAAGGCTGAGGTCGGACAACAAACGATACAACGACGAGGCTCTCGTAACTCTTTTTCATTTTCTTTTTTTTCCTGTTCTCAAGCTAGAAAAACAAAAGGGAGAAACGCGATCGATATCTCGGTCGCTCTCGGTTTCGTTCGTTCGTTCGTGGCACAGGATGGATTCGCGGCGAGTGATACAAAATAAATTGGAATTCCGGTGTCTCCCTGCGCAAGAGCTCTCTTTCCTTACAGAGAATATCTTCGTCGCGTTTGTAATTGTTCGAACGACGTCGCGATCGCGGTTCGCCGCAATTATCTCGCGGCTTCGCGCGCGATCGACCGCTATTTGTTCGACGATCTCTCGAACGCGATAGAAAAAGAAGCGACGCTTTCAATTCCGTTTCTCCTCCGCCATTTTCTCTTTTCCCCACCGTCGTAGAATTTTCCTTGTTTTGTAGGCAGCTGATAAATAGTCACGAATTTGTCGAAATCGCGAAAAAATGATTAGATAAAGCATCGAAAGTACTTTTACAAAAATAAAGATATACAAGCTGTGCCAAAAGAGATGAGTTCCTTGGGTGATTTGAAACAATATTTTCCTTTACGAAAATCTTCTGCGAGGCCCCGTTCGCGAGTTATTAAAGAAAAACGTTGACCAATGACAGCCTTGCACCGACCGAGGACGCCTCTAATTGGCCGCCGTTTTTCCTTAATAACTCCTAAACGAGGCTTCGTATTGGATTCTCGCAAAGGAAAAAGTTGCTTCAAATGATCCGAGGAACCTATACCCGCGACTTACATTGAAATTTTATTAATATTAATTTAATATTATCAATTTTGTCCATATCGAATCAGAGGAAGGTTGCAGATGAAAGCAGCGCTTTCGATCGCGATTAGCTCGCGATTCTGCGAAGAGGAATCAAGATCAAGACCCCTTCGATCGCACGTTTGTTTACAAATAGCCGTTCGAACAGTTACAAGGCGGCCGGTCGCGGTACAATTGTAAAATAAGTCCGAATCTGCGATCTAAAGAACGAAATCTATGGTCGAGCAAATCAGGCGGTCGAAGCCGTGTGTGTGTGTGTGTGTGTGTGTGTCGTCTCCGCGAGACTTCGTTCGAGGTAGGTTCCTTTCTTTAACGTTATTCTGATTGAGCATCTAAAAGGGGACAGACTGTGCAAGGTGTGGCCGCGGGTGTCCGGTGACGTAGCCGTTCCACCGTTTCTTCTAGATCCTGGCGTCGCGATCGCGATTCCTGTTCGTCGCGCGTAGCAGGAGGCTCGCGGAATCGGCTGCTCGCTCGCGATCGCGAAACAGGCCCGAATCGATGGAACGATCAGACTTCCAACACTCGCGGCACGGAGTTGATATCGAGCGCACAGCTGCCGGTTGTGTCAGGTGAATCCTGAAGGTATTCCTCGGATGGCATTATTCCTAAGGTTCTCATCTCGTCCCTCACTTGCTCCACCTGTAACAGATTTGCGAGACACTGCGGTGAGTACAGTTCGCGCTAAAATTAGCGGAAAATAAATGATATTGAAGAGCTGTTGCAAACGGCAGGTGCAGCGAAAATTGTTACGAATTTCGGAGATTTAGGTAGTTTCGGAGGTTTCGCGGGGGAACAGTTAGTTTTCTATAGTGGAACGACAGGATTCTGACCTGTCGAAGGACTCGCAGCAAATTGAGACCAGCAACTTTTTTCAAGTCGAACACGTTCCATTTCCCGCTCCGTAGGAGTTCGGCGAACAATTCTGGATATTTGGAGACGTCCTCGAGACCCCGTGGTGTTCTGTCAACAAAAACGAACGTACCTTTGACTGAAAATTACGCGAACGACGTAGAATCGATTTTTGCCGGTTTTAATAATTTTGGCAGAATTTTTATGGAAATGACAAACATAATTTCTAACCCTTTGCACTGAAAAAGTTGCTAAAAATTTTTCCAACGCTTCCCAAAATAATTACGACAGTATATAATTAGGATATTCATATTTATACTATGAAAAAAATTGTTAAAATTCCAAACACTGTAATTGTTAATGAGCTCGATTTTATATTAATTGAAAAAAGTCATATGAAATAGAAATACTGTAGATCAGAAAGTTCCGGATTTTCAATTAACATAGTGCAAAGGTTTAATTTTATAATAGATTTAAAAAATAAATTTTATAAAAGGTTTAATATGCCAATAATTTTTCCATTTAATAACAGTCATTATTATTTGCTTCGTCGTAGATTCATAGAGCTTTCCAACAGATTTCACTCGTTTCGAACATCTTTCGACAAATAATTTCGAATCTATGAATAAAAAAAAAATTAAATTATTGTTTTGTCATGATAAATGGATCGTTCGCCCCAGGTAAGATCCATCGAACTCGCGAGAAGACTGATGCTATTCTAATTGGCGGTCTCGATCGGCCGGCTCTCGACGTATTAATCGAACCGAATTAACCCTTCCGCTCGGAAACAATGGTCCGTCTATTAAAACGCCCGTGGCGTCACGGCCCGGATAAAGCGGCGTGCCGCGGTGTTCTTCGACGGCGGACAAGAAAGAGAAAGAATTTACGATCGTATAATTAGATTTCCGGGTGCCGTTAATTCACCGTTTACAATAACTTGTACAGATACGATAAATTCTCGCGACGCGACCAGTAAATTCGGGCTGCGCCCGGGGGGTCCCCGGCGCGCCCATAGGGCGATAAATCGTTTCGAGGTAACACCGCCGCAGCGAAAAGGTTAATTAGTGCCCGCGCAGAATTCCCTTAATTAAACTTACAACTCAAATTTGATCTCGCTTCTCTCTCTCTCTCTATCTCTCTCTCTCTCTCTCTCTATCTCTCGTAATCTTTCAAATTCAAATCAGCCGCGACGGGGCTTAATTTCTGCGACGGGCACCGGGTTCGTTCGGTCGCCATTTTTGCGATGGAAAATCGCCGAGAATGAACCGTTTCACCACCGTCTCGTCGTTTCAAGTATCACGCGGATCGTTCCACGAATATCTTCGGTTCCCGGTGTTTGATTTTTCCTTTTTATATTTGGAAATAATTCGGTGATTTTCAACCCTTGGACGACGGACATTTTGGAGCATTTTGAATACTTGTAATTTCTTATTTATTTGTGTTTTATTGAAGCTATGGAAGAGGTTAAGATCAGTTCCTTTTGTTTGTTTTAGTATTTAATATTAATAGTTGTAATAGTTATAATAATATTAATAGCTACAACAGTTATAATAATATTAATAGCTATAACAGTTATAATAATATTAATAGCTACAACAGTTATAATAATATTAATAGCTACAAGTTTTAATTTTTTAAACTTCGTCTACCAATCTTCCTTATAAATACAAAAAAATCCGCGAATTAATAACCATATACGACCGCCATGAAATTAATTTTAATCAATCAATTAGAATGTAGATGGAGGAAATTCCCTGGTTAAAATAGACCCGGCGCCCGTCGTCCAAAGGTTAATCGCGCGTATTCTCCGACGTCCCTGATGTTCGTTCAATGAAGTTCGACGATGCTCGGACGCGGGCTACGATGAACTTTGAATGTTACGTACTTGTTGATACCGTCGAAGTCGCCGCCGACACCGATGTGGTCCACGCCAATCAAGTTCCTAATATAGTAAATATGCTCGGCGACGTCGGAGACGGTCGCCTGAGAGCCACACTTCACGAAATAATTATAAAACGTTACCATCACCAGTCCACCGTTAGCAGCCTGCAACGAAAGCAAACGAATCTTCAATTTCGTCGTTTCAATCGCCGATCTTGCCTTAATTATTGGTATATATATATTCAAGAAATTGTCAAGTCAATGTCATGTTAGTCAAGAAATTGTATTCTCGATTATCAAAAAAATTAATATTTAAAAATTACATGTTTGTATCGCGATAAATTATGCTCTTTCACAAACAAAAATTTCCTTTTACTTTCTTAAACGCCATATATATATGGTATAATTATAATTATTGGTATAATAAATATACGATAAACTGTGTGGATCAGTCAGCAAGTAAGATGGCGTTTAAGAAAGTAAAAGCAAATTTTTGTTTGCGAAAGAGCATAATTTATCGTGATATAAACATGTAATTTTTAAATATTAATTTTTATGATAATAGAGAATACAATTTCTTGACTTTGAGATGTTAATATTGAATGATAGATGTTAATATATCACGGCCGTGAATTTCCGGGCCGGGGCAGAACGTCGATAGTAATATCGTTCGGCGATGATTGATGAAAAAACGAATCAATTTACGTCCGTTCGCGGCGCCTCAGACGTTAAAACCCGCGCGCCTCCTCCGCACGCCGCAGTTTCTGACCGCAGCTACTGCGGCACGTACTTCGACCGAATCCACTGCAATGTTCCCGCGTAACCGCGTCCGCCTCAGACCGCGTCTCTCTCGCTTTTCGGCAAGCCCACCCGATATCCGCAGTCCCCTTGCCTCATCGGTCCCGTATATTCTTAAGAAAATCGTCCGATTAACGCGACAACGCGCCAATTAACAAATTGGGCAAGCTCGGCCGACGAGTGATCCAAGCGCGAAGTGAAGAGTTAATTTCGAAAATAGTTGTTAAGTGTAGTTGCTTTATTTGTTATATAGAATTTTCTAAATAATTCGTGTTCATATTTAGAATTTATGTATATTTGTGTTAACATTTTACGCTGATTTTGTACGACTTAATTTTTTAATATCAATTTAAATGTGTAGATGCGTATAGACATATAGATAAATAGAAATATAGTTATATAGATATATAGAAATTTAGATATATAAATATAAAAATTTAGATATATAAATATGGAAATTTAGATATATAAATATAGAAATTTAGATATATAAATATAGAAATTTAGATATATAAATATATAAACATATAGATATTTAGATATATAAACATATAGATATTTAGATATATAAATATATAGATCACATTGCCATAATCTTAATTTTCTTCAACAAATCTTTGCGATCGTCAATGCGACGGTCAAAGTCTTAAATAACATTATCGCGATTACTATTTCCCCACATTACTATTTTACGACGCAACTACAATCTATTTTGCATTCTTTCAGTTTAATAATTTTCCATCGTCGTTTATACTCCTTTTGCCGATATCTTTAAACAGAATAATCTCCGTTCCATGAATTAATTAGAGGATAAAAGACGTGCTTGGTATCGGAACGATGAGGAAACATCGTGGAAACGGCGGAGAAGGTATAGAAGCAAAGTGGAAGACCTCGTAGAGCCAGAGTGGCGAGTAGCGCCCTAAATTCTGGAGGTTATGGTGGCCACCGCCGGATTGTGTTGCGGAGGATCTCGCATATCGAATTTTTTTTGGTCCCGCCGAACGTTTTACGGCCACCGGCGAATGTGAGCGCACGGTTGCACGTACTGGCACTCGCTAACTCGCGGCAGTTTCGAGATTGTAAAAATGTACAGGGGTGCGTATATATACAGAGTGTCAAAAAAATGTCACTCGTTAGCGAGAAAGGAGAGCTTCCGGACGTCATTCGAAGCAACTTTTTCCTTTACGAGATTTTTCCTAAAGGCTTCGTTCAGGAGATATTAAAGAAAAGCAGTGACCAATGAGCGGCGAGATCAGCCAGCGCGTGACGGCTGAACCAATCGCGTGTTTTTCTTCGATATCTCGTAAACGGAGCCTCGGAGAAAAATGTTGTAAAGGAAAAAGTTGCTTCGAATGCCCCGAGGAATGCTTCAAGCCCTGTTTTAAACGAAAAATTATTAACAAAATTTATTAACAAAATTATCAACAAAAATTTTTAACAAAAATTTATTTTTGGACACCCTGTGTACACAGCTCGCGCATACATTATCGCATCGTGAAAAATTTGTCCAGAAGCATGGAGAGACTTTCGAGTTGTAACAGCATCAGCCCGCGTTCCCCGGAAGTTTCTTGAAAACAGAAGGGCACTCCGACTTTACGACGAGCGGCGTGCATTTGCATATTTTGCCGGGAGCGCGACGCTGCCGCTGCTGCTCGACGAAACGTACGGATAAAGAAGACGCGACCGGAGCGATCAGTTACCGGCACACCTGTTAGAACTTTCGATTTCACGTGTCTACCGTGCGCAGAGGAGGTAACGGGCGAGGCTCTGTAAACGGAGGGCAACATCCCCGGAATAGAAAGGAGTCGTCCGGCGAACGCTTCGGGCCATTGAGAGCTCATCCACCGAGTCGGGATAATTATCTATCCCTCAGGGAAAAAAAAGGGGGACGCCGCGCTTAAAGGGAGAAACCCTCGTTTTCCCTTCAATTTGTCTCGCGTCGTTCTTCGCTGACCAATGTTTACCGGACACGAGAAACGTTCATCGAGAACGAACACTATCAATATTATACGTCGCTTTTCCATTTTATATTATAAAAAAATTAATAACAATTTCGTCCACCGGTGAGACTGTTCTTTACCAAAGAAGCCTATAGCGTAAATAATTCTTGTTAATAAAGGGTGTCCCAAAATTCACGCAAGATTTGAATTTCGCGCCATTTGTGTGGTAAAGTGTTGCCAACCAAAAAAAAAATAACCCTATACTGTATACTATATATAAATCAATAAAAAATTTACAATTTTTAATTATAAATCTGTGTTTTCTATCAAAATTACTTCTTGCGTGAATTTTGGGACACCCTTTATATACGTCCTCGCGAACGTTGCTCTACGCATGAAACAATTGCATTGGCATGATTGCAATGAAAAGGAAACCCGTTGAATTTGATGTAATTCTTTCCGGCGCGGAAATTGCGCGGATTTCGCGGCGATCGTTAGAATTTTCGTGGGAAGCTGGTCGGCGACGTACCAGCTGCTTTAGAATGTCGTCGGGCACGTTCCTCGACGAATTGCAAATGGCGAACGCCGACGAGTGAGAAAAGATGAGGGGTGCTTTGCTGGCCCTTAAAGCGTCCCTCATGGTAGCCCTCGCCGTATGGCTGAGGTCTATCAGCATCCCGAGCCTATTCATTTCCTTGACTACCGCTTTCCCGAACGCGGTCAGACCGCCACCTGAAACAAAAGCGTAACCTCACTTTTTTTTTTGTCGTCTCTCCTACCCTGTTTTAAAGTCGTTCGCGTTTGTTTGTCACGGCGGGGAACGGGGATCGAGACTCTTGGACGGGTTCGGGAACCACCGTGGCAATTTATTAGAGTGTCCCATAAGTTTCTTCCCTTTTTCTGATGCGAAACCAATTGACGATATTTCTTGGTTAAGGTCGATTTATTTGTGCTACGTATGAAACGCTTTGTTACCTTTTCTTCATCTCTCAGCAAGTTTCTTTACGATTAATATTACTTTTAATGTTAGTATTGTAAGTGATATTAGAGTGCAGTTCTTTCTTTTCTATGCAAAATCATTAATTAATAAGAGACACTGATTAATGAGACAAGAGATCAGCTGACGCGAGGCGACGGGGAAAAATAGAGCAATTTTTCTTCGTCCGCGCGTTGACTTGATTGCCTTGTTATGTCAGGTTATGTTAATAATTCGTAAATAAATCCACGAATGTTGCTAAGGAAAAAGATGCGTCAATTGGTCTCAGGAACCTCTCATTTACCGCAGTTATAATAATATTTATACACTCACTATACACACGATTATCAGTTCACTATGTTCATAATCAATTATCTAGTAGATTAATAATTTATATAACAATTTTCTAGGCTAAATAAAGAAGGAGGGAGAGAAGATCTCGTTCTTAATATAATATAATATAATAATATTCACCATCTTCGTCCTCGTCCTCCACCGACGAGCTCTTCGCCCACGGCGTGTTGCAAGTGTGCGTGAGCGTGAGATACCGTACACCCAATTGATACAATGTCCTTAAAACGGCTAAACTACTTCCTAGGCTATGTCCACCCTCCACTCCGATCAGGGATGCTATTCTGCCTCTCTCGTGGGCCTCCATGATTTCTGAAAAAAATAAAATTCATTCACGATATTTAACCCTTTGCACTCTGAGGCACCGCCATAATTATTTTGCCACCTTCTAAAATCATTTTTATAGCAACAGAGTTTAATTTTAGAAAAATTGTTAAACACGAAATTTGTTGGTATGAATCGCAAGAGTTAATTTGGTATATATAAAATACACTGCGTCACTGAAAATGGAAATACTGTACAGCAGAAGAATTATTTCAGATTTATAGTTAAAATGGCTCCGAGGGCAAAGGGTTAACATCGTCGCGACGAGTTACGTTTTATATTGTAATTTTATATAAAATTGTCGAAAATTGTCAAAAAATTACGAGCGAATATGATAATAAAATTATTGGTTAACAGGTGTCACAAAGCGCCGTCGTTTTATAAATGGCGACGGAAGAAACTAACTCGACCCATACAAATCCCGCTGTTATTCGAACGCGAAAGCGAACGACAAACGAAACGACTGAATAGATTTCATAGATCGCCGACACTACGGGGCAATGAAAGTCGCCGACGAGAATCGTGCGCGAAGTTCGGCGCGGTAACTTTGGCAGCCGCTACCAAAGCCTCTCGATACGCGGCGGAAATCTCTTTTTAGGGGGGGCGCTCGTTTTGTCGAATCGAGAAGAAATGGTATCGTATCGAAACCGCCGATGTGCCCGGGCGAACAAGCAAAAGTTTCCCGTTCCACCGGAATTTACGAGTCGTGTTTAATGGGAGGCTGGCGGTTCTCTCGCCCGGCGACGAACAAAAAGAGAGTCGCCCCCCCGGGGAGGGGAGAAAAGAGAAAAAATAGGATAGGGTTTTCTGTGTCGCGCGCACGCGCGGCGCGACCGACGACCGACCGACGACGACGACGACTCGTTTCAGATAATTGCGAGAGATACCCACCCCTTGAAGATGCAGCGAACTGCATGTGTTGCGAGTACTTCTCTATGAGCCTCTTAATGAGGTCCACCTGCTCCAAAGTCAGCTGGACCGCGTTGAGATGCTGGGATTCGCACGGCACGTAGGCAGCCCAAAACTGCGAACACACGAAAAAGCGTACGGTGAATTATGGTCTTCGGGTAATTATCAGCGGAGGGAACGCGGCCCGCCGAGGACGTTCCCGGGTTTAAAACCCGGTGTCTCTGTTCCGGCTTTTATCTGGCGCCCGGGTCTCGCGGGATTTACTGTGACTGTTTTTGCGTCAACGTTGCCAGATTACGGACAAAATTGCCAAGTATATTTCTATATTATTAGATAAATGTCACGGTTAAATTATTAGAAGAGGGAAGACACTGATTTTTACAATTGTTAGAATTGACGTGGACGATTTTTGTTTTGTATCAACATTGCGAGATTAGAAACGAAATTATACAGAATATTTTTATATTATGGATAAATATCTTAGTTAAATTATTAGAAGAGGGAAGACACTTTTATTTAACTTTTACAATTATTAGAGTCGACGTGGACGATTTTTGTTTCACATCCAAATTACGTGATTAGAAACGAAACTTATACAGGATACTTTTATATTGTATATAAGTACCCTATTTAAATTATTAAAAGAGAGGGTAGACATTTTAAAAACCGACGAAACAAAAAGAAAACTCTAAAGACAATCTTATTTAAGTTATTAAAAGAGAAAATACATTTTTATATAATTTCCGCTTTATTTGCAATTAACTCGAACAATTTTCATTTCTTGTTTAATAAAGTTAGCTTATTTAATAAAGAAAATCAGAGCTTGTTTAATAAAGTTAGGCCGACGTATGATTCGTTGTTGAAATAATTCTCTCGCTTATGGATTATTCCCGTGGAGCCTGGACAGCCACAACTATTCAATAATTATAAAATTAATAGCGCCTCGAAGCACAAGGGCACCGCGCGCAGCACGATTAATGGCTCGCGGATCGGTCTAATGTTTCATGCGCAAACATATGAATGCGATCTATTATGCGATTCCGTGGAAGCTGATTAACGAGAATTCAACGGTCATTGTGTCTCTTTAACGACTATGGTGGCCTATGTCAGCGCGGACGATACACGCGTAAACGGGCTTCGCCGGTGGGTGAGGTTAGGAATTACGTTTTCCGAAGATAAGTATTGAATGATGCGCAAATGTTGTTTCTCTGCCACGTGACGTTCGCGAGAATGATTTTACGGCGGCGTGTGCGGTTCGCGGAATATGACAATTAATTGTTCCGTGTTTCACGTATGTTTTAATTAAAATAGTGTTTCTCTTTACTATTATTATTCTATTTATTTATTAACGTTCTAATGGTCTCCATATACATATATAAATATAATAGACATAGATATTATATAAATATGTAAACATACAGATATTCATATTATATAAATATATAAATATATAAATATATAAATATGTAAATATATAAATATGTAAATATATAAATATATAAATATATACATATGTATATTCGCGTTTGCAACTATCGCATTAAACCATCCGTAATGATCGTACGATAATTATTGTAACCGAATTAATTGGTCGCCCCTAACGATTGTTGATTAAATCGTACAAATTGTTATACAATTGTATAAATTAATAGCCGTTGCCCGATGGAAAACATTCGTGTCAACGACCGGTTAATATTCAACAACAATCAGCTTCGTCAATTAAAACGTTAATTACAATTATTAACAGAATTATTTATTCGCTCTTTTCTCTATTTATTCGTTGAAATGCGCGTCGATATCAAACACACGATACCGATACATTTAATGAAACATTCATTGTTATTGTAACAAGAACGTTAACTGAAAACGATTAATAAAAACATCGACAGTAGTAACTGTAACAAATTTCAATTAAAATTTCGAGTTGTCCGACCGTCAAATTTGTCGCATAAAATTCATTACGCACCGTATTACATCTCTCTCTCTCTCTCTCTCGATCTATGCCGCTTGAATGTTGGTTGATTAATCTAATTTAATAAATTCGCTGTTCATTATTACCGGTGGCTGTGTTACGCGTTATTCCGACCGAAGTGACCGTGACAAATTTTATGACCGCGGTGTGTAGCCGCCACGTGATTCACCGTCCCGCAAATATGGTATCGCGTAGCGTCTATAAATAAATCGTCGGAACGAAAATTTCTTGTAATTTATTGCCGGCCACGTTGTGCGCATAACTAGAATTTCTTTAACGAAAATTCATGGGTTCGTGGGTTATGCTATTTCCAAAGAGCAGAGAGATTATCGCTACCCTAATCTTACGCCTACTTTTACCCAATTAAATAAAAATAAAGTTCCTTAATTCCACCCCTGTATAATTTACCAAAACAAACTAAATGAGAATCAATTTCCTTAATTTCATCCTCGTATAATTTACCTAAAAACAACTAAAACTCAACTGAAACTAAAGGAAACAAAACTAAAACTAAACTGAAATTAAAACTAAACCAAAACTGAAACTAAATAAAAACCAACTAACCTATAAAACTAACAAGTTCTACGAAACATCATTCGTCTAAAATTATGAAATTTACGCCTATCTTTAACCAAGTAAATAACAAGAAAACTGTAAAAATTAATTTCCTTAATTTCACCCCCGTATAGTTTACCTAAAAAACAACTAAAAGTAAACTAAAACCAAAGCAACGAAAACTAAAACTAAAGCAACCAAAACTCAAACTAAAGCAGCCAAAACTAAAACTAAACCGAAATTAGAACAACCAAAACTGAAACTAAACCGAAACTAAAACTAAATAGAAACCAGCTAACCTATAAAACCAACGAATTCCACAAAACGTCCCCCGTCTAAAAGCGTCGTCGGATTTTTCGCCGAGCTGCAGATTCTCGAAATCGTTGAAGACGAGGCGACACGAGGAGCCAGTCGAGCGACTCGTTCTCCGGCAACGGGGCAATCGTCGACGATAATCGCGGCGTCTTCGACGACGCCCGTGCTCGCGATAATGGCGGACGACTCACGGTCGTTGGAAAAGAAGCGGCGGGAAGGCGGAACACGTGGCTGCGGCCAGGGTGGAAAAACCTGGAGGTAAACTGGAACGCGTGAAAAAGTAGCCGGCAAGAAAGCCGGGGAGAACCGGTAACGAGCTTGCGGTCGAAAACGGGCGGAGAAGCGTCTCGTGTTTGCGGAACGTAATATTGCACATCGGACAGAGTTCCCTGCGTGCCCCTGTTTCAGCTTCGCTTCTGCGCGCCGAGGCGGTAACGTTGCGTGGCGTTTCATTACGCGCGTCGCCGTGTCGACGCAGTCACCGCTATTACCTAGTCGTAAAGAAAGGGATGCTTTCGGTGTCGTTTCGCCGGTTCCGACCTCTTTTTTTCTTTTTTGGTATCGCGTTACGGTACTCGCGGGAAACCGGCGTTCGCCCTGCGACGCGCTCGCGATTTAAAACTCTATTTCGAATGTTACGTAGGGTAGCGGTTACTGTGATCAACAGTTTCACCCTTTTGGTATAAGGCCATTTGTAAGTGTTAAATAAAAATTGACCTCGATGGAATATTGTTTTTTTCATTTTTCTAAAGTTCCATAAGGTAGAGTGTGTACAGTAATTAATAATTATATATATCTTATACCGACTAAATCTTTTTAGAAAAATATCACTGTATAGTATAGTGCAATCTCAAATACACTACAGTTAAAAATGCCGAGCGAAATTGAAGATTGAAAATAGTTCAAAATAGAAACAGTTGTTACTAGGGAGCACTTAATTCCCAACCCTTGCTTCATTGCCAAGAATAATTAACTTTTCATTTCTCATACACGATGCATCGAATTCTTTTATTTAAATTAAATATCTGTTAAAATAAAAATCTCGATAATTATAAAAATAGTCCACCAAGGGTTGTTAATTACACCAAGAGCTTTAATCACAAAGAAACTAAGCAACAAAGAAAGTAGAAATTTAACTATTCAACGATATATGAGAGGTTATAATAACGCAAGCTTTACATTTTACAAGATCGTCGGAGGCCACCTTCGCTTCCCGTTTCGTCGTAATCCGAATATTCCTACCATCGAATAGAAATTCCCTAACCTTGACATGATCAAGAAGGTAAGTGGTCGAAGCAGGTTCCTACAGGAAGCGCTCGCGAATGCACTTACGGCGGTTCTGCAGTAGCGACACTTGACATATTCCCTTCCTACACCATATCCAGTATGCATATACCGCGTATCCTTCATAAGCGCGGTACACGTTACAAGAAACGACGACGTTGCACGCGCACAGGCGTGCCCGAGCGCAATATTCGAGTTAGAATCCGGTGGATCGTACGTATCCAGGCGGATCCCACGGTATCCTTCGGTGTTCACCCTCTTTTCGCGATTGCTCGCGGTACTAGCGGGCTTATGGCCTCGCCGGGGTCAGGGACAATACTTTGTTCCGCGGTCGGAAATGAATTGATCCGGTTGGATACAGCTTAATGGACGTTTTTATTCGCGACGAGGATTCGGGCCGGGCTCTCCGGATTAACGATCGGTTCGCCGACCATTAAAAACAACTGTTTTATATTGCTTTGTTGCGCGGTGCTTTTGCTGCTTTGTATCGCTGTATTGCTTCGAGGGAACATGTTCAGTGCCAGTCTTAACCCTTTGCACTCGAAGCCATTTTAACAGTAAATTTGATACAATTTTCCTGATCTATAGTATTTCTATAGTATGCGATAAAGTGCACTTTTAGGGATACAAAATTGATTCTTGCGATTCTTACTTAATGATTTTTTAAATTTAAACTTTATTGTTATAAAAATTATTTATTTTACTAGAATAATTTCAGTGGTGCCTCAGAGTCACCATTCGAGTGCAAATGGTTAAGAGTGTCTTGAATTACGGTAGTAACAAATTTTATATTGAATGTATAAAAATGTTGAATTTAGTAAATATTTTTATTGCGATTCTTGGTTAATCATCAAATATTATATTGAATAAATAAGAACATTGAATTGAACGAATAAAGCGAACGAACGAACAATATAACAATCGACAGAGACAACAAAGATATATTATAAATAGCTCTGCTCTAGAGCCCTGCGAGGGGTTAATCATCCCCCACCACCACCACCGCCATAACCAAACAGTTATAAGAGACCACAGACCCTTAAAAACGACCCTTAATCAAAGACAGCAATTTACAGAAAAGAAACTGAAGAATATTCGACGGCTTTGAAAGAGTCGCGGTTTTTTCGTTGATCGCGCGTCAATTCTTCATCGGCCGGCGCGCAAAGACGTTCGAGGAGGGGGGCGCTGTTTACACGCCGATGGCCGTTGCTTCGAGAAATTCCGCGCGCGGCCACCGAAGAAGACCCGAATTAATTACACCGTGCCCCTCTTCTCTAGTTGGCTAAATAAAAAGCCGGAGTGAATTTCTTGGGCAGGCGTGCTTCTCGCCCGGTTGCGGGGCAGCCTTGTTATTTCACTCTTTGCCCGCGTTCCACGTAATTTCTCAACTTTCGCGTGAAATATTTGCGAACGTGCCATGAAAATATTTCTCCTTTAAGTTTTCTTAACCCGGCCGCCGCCGCTCCGGTGAGGTGGGCTGCGAGCGCAACGCGGTGGATAAGGTTCATATACCGGGTGTCCCGGCGAGGAGATCATCATCGTACGGGCCGCGAGCGACGAGATAAAATGGCGCGTGAAATGCCGGTGATACGTCAACGCTCCTCTGCGGTGTGACGAAATATTAATGATAATATTAAGTATGTTATAGTGTTATTATATAATGTTATGTAACATTAATATATGTAATATTATATTATAGTATGTTATAATATTTTTCCTGGTATTATATATAATGTAATAATGTTATTACAGATATATTATACAATATAATTATAATATTATTTTCTTACTGTATGAAAATATAATAACATTATTATATACACAATACTACTATAGTAATATTACTATAGAATACAATATACTATATATACAATATTACTATAGTAATATTATGTATATACAACATTATCATTATTGGAATGGGCCCTAATCGTATTTTGCGCGCCCCGATGCGCTTCACGTCTGTCCCGATATCTGCGGCGCCACCTCGCGTCTCCTGCAGGCATGTGCAACGACGCCGCTTGCCTCAAACGTTATTGTTTACGCGCCGCGAGTGAGAACACGTTTCCGTATCAACCACCTTTTCGCTGATCTTAATACAGTTTGCATTATTTCGTAATCGTAACTTTTTGTGCGTCACCACCGCGTAAAGCGTCCTCAACAATCATAGTACCGTTATTTTATATGTGATAAGTACGCGTGGGTTGCAGTGAACATAGAAAATATTTTTGGAACAATAACCCCAATAAATGATACCGTTGAATGAATTCATTTCTCTCGCGGGAGGTTAGGGAACGCGGCAATTGATCGCGACGGTTGTCGGACGTGTTCGATGGTGATATAAATTACCTGTCCGCCGACCATGCCCTGACGAAGCCTGACCAAGTCGGTCTGGCTCCACGCGCTCTTGCTCCACGGCGCGACCTGTCGCAGATCCTTGTCGAAATCGAACTCGGCCAGCTGATTGTGGACGAAGTTTCGAATGTTCCAGGGAAGGTCATTGTGCCCGTCTATCAAAGGCACCTCGGTAAGTACCTGTCTGACAGTGTCCAACCTTTCCTTCGACGACGTCAGGTGCGCAATCTCGCCATCGGCTGGCCGTGGCCCAACTTTCTCGACGCAGCTTCCAATTAACAGTAAGATCACAGTTGCTATCCAGACACCGCTCTGACCGCCACACTGAAACATCGATTATTACACTAGTCAGTCGATGATTATCGAGTTATTCGTTGGATTATCGTGTATTTATTTTTGTCTAGTGTTAACCGTTTGCACTAGAGGGCTCCGGAGTGGAGGTAAAATAATAATATTAGAAATATAACATTAGAAATATATTAGAAATATAAAAATAATAATATTAGAAATAATATAGAAATTTATTTTCGTCGTATCACGTGGCGGAGTTCTTGTGGTTTCTAGGTATATTTTAGACGCTTCGGTGAAATCCAGTGCAAAGGGTTAAAGTACTCTCTATATTATTAGTTTATATTTAAAGAATTGTTAAAATTATTGTTTTGGCACAGCTTCGAGTGAAAAGGTAAAGCTAGAATTTACTAATGTTAATCGAAGACTTACAATTATTACATTGCAAACTATTATTAAATTATTATATTAATTATAAATGTTCAAATTGTGTAGAATAATATAGAAATATTGAAATACCGAAATATAAATATTATATTAATCGGAAATATTGAAATACTGAAATATCAATATTATATTAATTAGAAATATTAAAATCGTCATATAGAACTATTAAACCATGTTAAATACAAATGTTAGCATTTTAATTTCAAATTAGAAGAAATTAACAATACTCATAAATATTGTTAGAGCATTGTTAACAAATCTTGCATGGAATCTTTGTCTTTACTTTAATCTTTACTCGTCGTTACAGTGGAAGAGGTTAACGATGCGCGCGGCGCACACAGGAATCCATTCGTTGCTCGTCCGAGTTATCATATCGCCGGGACGGCAATTTAAAGCTCCAGGTTAAGTGGCATGCACACGGTGGGGGGGAGGAGGAGAGGGGCGGCGGCGTCGGCTCGCGGATTAACGATTCTCAAAGGGATTAGCCGACAAGGAGGAAATAAGTTGCTTTGACATCGCCGCGTCCGCAGAGATACTGGATCGTTGTAACGACGCTGTTCCCCCGTTACGCGTTAATCCCCGAGCGTTGTCCATACTCTCCGCTATCCCAAAGGGAGAAACGAAGGCGGACGAGCAACCCGGGCGAAGTACAGGGACAGGGGTGAGGGGAGGGGGGTCACGGTGACGCTTTGACGCACTTCGTCCAGAAATAATTTACTGTGTTTCGTCCTGTGAGTTGCAAATGCAGGCGGCGCGCGACGACTGTCATCACCGGGGCTGAAGGGCGTGAATAGTTTATGACCTTCTACGTCAAAGGGCCAAGGGTGGGCCGCTCCTTCCGAGGAGCGACGGTTGTTCGACTCGGAGCCGCTCTCGGCTTTCAAAGGGGCGTCGGGAGAGCGGCCGACGAAAAACGAACCGCTTTGGTGTTCTCTACCGATTGCCCTCTGCTCTCTCTCTCTCTCTCTCCCTCTCTCTTCCTCTCTCTCCCGATTTTTAGTAATATCGTTTCATCAACCCTTTGCCGATTCCACGGTCGTGGACTCGGCGTAAACACGTTCGCGGCGTTTTATCGATTTATAACGTGTTTACCTAGAAAATGTCGCGTTGCGTCGCTTTCGCGGATGTTGCGAATTGGTTGGTAATGCCGCGTAATTGTTCTCGTACTGTGTAATTGTTCTCGCGTGCGTAAGGTGTTGAATTGTTAAATTGTCCTGTATTGTTGTTACTTTCGTAATTTTCTAGTTGATAGTAGAAGGAAATTATCATTAAAATGATAAGAATTAAAATTATTATTATCTAAAATATTATCGTTAAAATGAACTGAGTGCATATATTGAGCTGTATATTGTATGTATTCTTGATAAAATATTATCTAAACTATTATCATAAAAAAATGATAACAATTCAGATTATTATTATTATCCAAAAAATATTATCACTAAAATAAACTAATCGAATAGAAAATTAAAGTGAGTCTTTTTGCAGAGATTTTGCAGTCTATTACACAGCATAAATCAAGAGCTTGTCTCTGACAGATGAGCGTGACGCTGGCTCTTGAAGATACACTGGATAGAGAGATTATGGTAGACTCGGATCATCGAGATCCTGGAAGTCCTCGGGCTGGCCAAGTATCACCCAGTTCGTCCTAATCTTCGAGACATTAGGATCCCTAAAATCACCCTGTTCCCGAGGACACGCGGAGACCGTCCGAGAGTCTAACCCAAATCATCGAAGTTCGGCGAATTCTCTAGACACTCGAAACACTTAGGGCACCGCAATCTATGGAGACGCTCGGAATGCACGGAGACCCCCGGAGCCATTCGTAGGCGGGGACCTGTACAGCGACTGCCAAAAGTATTTGCACAGTGGTGTACAACTTTCTAGTGTAATTTTATAGTACTGTTATAAATAGTAGAATTTATATATCACTATATAAACAGTAGAATTTATGTACTACTATATAAATAGTAGAATTTATATACTACTATATAAATAGTAGAATTTATATACTACTATATAAATAGTAGAATTTATATACTACTATATAAATAGTAGAATTTATATACTACTATATAAATAGTAGAATTTATATACTACTATATGAATAGTAGTATAGAATCATATTAGTCAAAAATCATACTAGTTTTCCAACTAGGAGATTTGATTCTTTTTACTTTCTTTTTTAAAAAAAGAAATTATTTCTTATTATAAAATGCCAAACTGTGGCTTACATATAGTACTCAGTGTTATATTAAATATTAAATTAGTACACTAAAAACGATATTATAACAACCGTCCCAATTAAAACTACAAACCGATGACCGAGTGAAAACGGACATTTTAAATAAATCAAAAGAAGAGGAACAAGTGTTCTACAACCGGTTCGAAACAAAATTGTCCGAGTGGGCGGCAGTTCTCCGTTCCGCGGCAACAAAGCGGTTCCGATCGGTGGCCACTTGGCCGTCGATCGATCTATAAATAAAGGAGCGTCTCGCAGGAGCGCCGAAACGAATGGGCGCGGGATTAAAAAAATTGGCGTTTTCCGCGTGGCACGAAACATGGGTAAAATTTAATCAAAGTTCCACGGGCCGGACGACGAATTCCCGGAATGAATTCCTGCACGATTGAACGAGAAGCGGCGGGGCGCTGATCCGTTTCTCGATTAACAGCGTACTCGTAAAAATTCCAATATCGTCCGACGGCGACGACAACGACGTGAACGACGACGACGACAAATCTCTTTCCGCGGGGAGCATAACACACGGAATCAGTATGCGATTTACATGCCCGGGCGTTTTGATTAAAAGATCGTCGTCGGGGCGGTGTAGTTGGTCTCGCGCAGCCGTCGTCGTCGTCGTCGTCGTCGTCGTCGCGCTAATGCCTTCGACGCGTGAGATGCCGTTGACGAGAACGGCGAGAAACGGATGGAAAAACCGGGCGGAGGAAGTTGGCGGACGAATGGCGCCGACGACTGCCCGCTGGACACCATCCAAAAGTTCTAATAAAAGTTCGCGCCGTGGGGCGCGCGATTCTTCTCTCTGGAGAAATCAGCGGCGGCGCCAATGAAAATCGTCGAAATCCGGTCGACGATTGGCGCGCGTATAGTATGATAATTTAAGGTGTACTAAGAATTTTCGATATGTCAATAATTTATAATATATCGATGATTTTCTGTGAACTAACAATTTACTGTATAGCAATGAATTGAAAAATATAGTAAGAATTTTGGGTATACTGATAATTTACAATGTACTGATAATGTAGCATAATATGTGTAATATACATAATAGTATATGATACTCTAATATATATTACTATAATGTGAAGAATGTATGACGTAGATAGTATAATGTAGAACGAATCAATATGAGTCGAATGTAAGAAGACAAGTAGTATGACTCGAGTGTAGGGAGACAAGTAGCATGAGTCGACATGAGTTGAGTAGAATAAATCTAGTAAAATGAGTCGAATATAATAGGTCGAGTAGGCTGAGTGGAATAAAATAAATCGAGTGGCACGAGTCGACATGAGTCGAGTAGAATAAATCGAGTAGACCGAGTCGAATAGAGGAAATCGAGTAGAACGATTCGACATGAATTGAGTAGAATGAATCGAATAGAATAAACCCAGTAGAATCAAGATAAATAGTAGAACGATAAATGCGTCCCTAATAAATTATTATTCACAATAGAACTACAATATAAACAAATAGCAGCATGTTACTCCTTTCAACAGTAATATAAAAATCATTTCAACAAAGCACTATTTACCGCTAAAATAGTCTATATAATCAAGAAGAATCAAATAAATAAAAAAGGAGACAGCAGCACGCATCCTTTCACGGTGTATTTTCAATAGAATCCTGTACAACGTACGTTCGCAAGGTTCTCGAAACCAATGTAAATTCTCTCTTTCTAAATCTCCGCTTTAAAATCGGAAAGGTTACCGGATCGCGTTCCACCATCGCCGTATCTTCAATCGCAATTTCTTAAGGAGCCTAATACACCGGGTCCAAAGAAACGGGGCGCGTCGTTTTCAAAAGGATTTAGCCGAGTTTATTGGAAGCTGTAACAGTACGTACGCTCTCGTACGGGATTTCGGAGCATCGCGAGAAACCGAGATCTGATCTCTGTATCGGATACCGTATGTATATTGGATCACTGTGGTACATTTATTATTATTTAGCATGCTGTACCTTCTTTTTCTCCTTACCTTTTTTTATCGCAATATTATATATATATTTCTATTTTTATTATGGTCGCGTGACCGCTATTTTTAATATTCTGTTTCTTTTGTAATTTTTTATTTCTTCCCGTCTACGCGAATATAATTGTTAGTATTAGAGCCATTACAATACTAATGATAAATATTATTATTATTATTATGTATAATAATTGTGTGTACTTATAAACTAAATACTATATATGTATATATATGATAAAATTATTATTATTACAAAAGTAACTGCTTTGCAACAATGTTATTTAACTATTGAAACTACTATTGTTGCCAGTATAACAAAAACTGTATCAGCACTGTTAACATTTGTATTACTACTATATTACCGTTACAAAAATAATTAAGTTAATATCGTTATTATCACTACCCTTACTACTATAATAATAATAATTATTATTATTATTATCCTTATCCTTATCTAATTCAGCCAGCAACAAAGAAACGATTCCCGTTCGCAATCGAATTTAATCGCGGCCCCGCGAAATCCGCCGCCGCGTTACCAACAATGAATCGGTTAAAGAGAAAAACAATCCCGGCCCGGTCGACAACGCGAGACAAACTCGACCGTTTTCTGAAATTGAATTTCCGTATTTATCGAGGCCCGGCGAACCCCCCAGCGCTGCCGTTCCGACGTCACCGGGGTTCCGCCAACAGCTTCGCGTAACTCGGCGAGGGTGGGGGTTCGGGTAAGGAGAGACGGAGTGGGGGAACTCGTAAACTTCTCTCGGCGCGAAGTATCGAGTTTAAATATCGTTTATCTCGGCGGAGGATGCTTAATCGGTATTTTAATAGCGGCGAGGAACGATCGAATTATCGTGCAAAATTGCTGGCCCGTTGTAACAGCTTTCGCAGCCGAGTTAATAACGCTCCTACTTCTTCTTCGCGATCGCCCGGAAACATCCGGCTCGAGAGAGAGAAAGAGAGCCGAAGAGAGAGGAAGAGAGAAAGAGCCAAAGAGAGAGGAAGAGAGAAAGAGCCAAAGAGAGAGGAAGAGAGAAATAGAGAAAGGGAGCCAAAGAGAGGGAGGGAAAGAGCGAGGGAGTGGGGAGAGAGTGATTCACGGGCCAGCGATCCCGTTCGCAGTCTATTTTCGCGTTGTCCGCGGCTGGCTCGTGCCTCGGTGTATTGTTTCTTTCATAATTGACGAAGCAATT
Organism: Augochlora pura; assembly: GCF_028453695.1. Lineage (NCBI taxonomy): Eukaryota > Metazoa > Arthropoda > Insecta > Hymenoptera > Halictidae > Augochlora > Augochlora pura. The sequence continues at coordinate 2,300,817 of NC_135778.1, read as the reverse complement.
TTGCGGGATCGAGCGGAGCCGCGATTGAACGTTTGACATGTGCAAAAATAAAAAAAAAAAAAAAAAAGAAGGACAGAGCGGGTCGGCGGCCGGGCGATCGCGCGCGCGACCGCTTACAGAAAGAGAGAGCTTTTTCGGGGCCCGGGTCAAATAAAAAAATATTTAGAAAACCGCTTCGTCATTCGACGGCTTTTCAACGCCCGGCAAAAAGATTTCGCCGGATTAAATTCGCCAGCCGAAAATGGCATTTCGATTCGACCGCGCGGTTTACGAAAATTCGCGTTTTATGGCCGGCGTTGTCCAAGAATCGTCGGACCCAAAACGGATTTCTACCCTCAGAAATTTCACCGTTTTCTCTGATCGCGGTGTTTCGGCGTTGTTTGTCGGTTGGCCGGAATCGTCGCGATTCGATGGGTTTTGTAAATTGTTTATGGTCGAGACGTGGATGGTTTTCTTTTTTTATTACCTTTTATGTGTTTTAGACGCAATATAGTAGCGTTTTAGATTGTTTAAATAGTTCGCGAGCTTTTAATGTTTTTAATGCTTTTTAGCGTTTCGCTAAGTTTAACAATTACCAGATCAGGATCACAGAAAAGCGACCCCGGCTACTTTCGATCCAACAATTTGCATTGAAAAAACCAGTGGAATCAGCGTTTTCATGAACACCAGCACACATATATATATTTTGTTATTATTTAATAAATGTAACAATCGAATGCTAAAAACTACTTCACCTTTACCCCTTGCACTACGACTTCTTTTACATTGCGTTGATTATCACTTATTTGTTCTTAATACTTTCCTTAAAAGGACCAGATAATTTTAATTTCTCATATTGTCTTTATTTGCTTCCGTTTCTAGCCTTCGATCATTGAAAAATTCAATTTGCTTTCGATTTATAAGAAATTAATAATTTATTAATTTAGTAGATCTTGCGTGGAATCTTTGTCACGAGTCTGACTCGTTATCATAGTGCAAGAGGTTAATCTCTAACCTCCACAATGTCTTTCGATCGTGTACTTATAGTATGTACAACTCGGTAACTCCGCTAAACTCGCGACACCGTCGGCGGCCATTGTTTTTTCGTAAACACGTTAAGTCCGCGGAACCGGCGCGTTCTCAACGAATCCCGGTCGCCGGCCGTTCCGGCGTTGTTCCGCTCGAGAAGAAACGGAAAACAGTCGTTTACGGGAGTGTCGGAATGTAATTTTTTACGTCTCCGTTCGCGGACATTGGGCGCCGTTTCGAAAGGGCGAAGGCGCGGAAGGGCCACGCGAAGAGGGAAGAGGGTTAAAAGAGAGAGAGAGAGAGAGGGAGAGAGAGAGAGCTCGGAGCTTCGTTACGAAATGGCCTCGTAATGTTCGGAACGGCTCGGCCGCTCTGCGACCGTAAAAAAATTCGAAAAAGCAATCCTATTTTCAAGCGACTCCGAGAGCTTCCCCCCTCCCCTGCTCTGCAGCGCCGTTGTTCCGCCGAACTTCAGAAGTAAAACGAGCAATTCGTGCGACGGAGCTCTTCCGCCCGTCTATTCGTTTCGTTCGTTCCGTGGGGCTTCAGCCGGGGGGGGGGGGGGCTCTACGAGAAGTGCGACGCACAATGGATTCGCGACCGCGATTAAGAATTGTAAACTGAGCTGGGAGCACGTTAACCTTAACGAGCCTCTGTTTCCGTCGACCGCCCGCCGTTTTACCGCTCTCCGTTCGAGAACCTTGCGACCCTGTCAGCCACTTCGTTCCGCTCGATGTGTGCTACTGTGTGTACAGTGCACGCTCGGAGCAAATTGCTTTCACTGTTACGGGATCTTCGAGTTATAGTTGTCTGGGCTTTGCGACGTATCGATCACTTACTATTATACCGGCGTTAACCCATTTTGAGTATAATGAGTGTGACGTGACTGTAGGCAAAATGGGGGAAGAAGAGAAAATGGCGAAATCAGTTTAAGCTATTGCGTAATAATGATTATGATAAAATTATATAAAAACACAGTACGAAGACTTTTGCAATAATTTAATAATATTCAGATTTTGTAGGTTAAGCGTGAAATATTTATCGCGTGTCTGACTCGTTATTATAGCGCAAAGGGGTTAAATATTAGTGACAAGCTGAAATCAAATTTGATTCCTACTTAACCCCTTTAGTACCGGGCGAGAATGGGTGTCTGGGCAAAGATAACCGGACGAATTTATAAAGAATTTATGGAGGATTTATGAATATTATAGCAATTTATACACATTACAGCAATTTATACTTATTATAGCAATTTATACTTATTATAGCAATTTATACATATTATAGTAATTTCTACATACTATAGCAATTTATACATATTATAGCAATTTATACATACTATAGCAATTTATACATATTATAGACCGGCTTTCGACGAATCCTCTCGTCTCTCCGCTCCGGCTGCTGCGACATAAAAAAGAGAAGAAGGTCCGCCATATGGAAGATAGATCGTCCTGTCCCGCGGACTTTCAGACCGTCATCGTTCCCCGTCCATTGAACCGGCCGGTCCCCGGAGAAATTTCCATAAAATAGCGGCAGTGCCGGTCACGTAGGGCGCGCGCGCGCGCGAATCGCGGCCGAAAGAATTTTTCCAATTCGCCTTCCCTTTATGCGGCACCACCGTTTACTCTTAGATTTCCACTTACTCGCGTCCATGTGTCTCGCGGTGGTGGGGGGCGAGAGAAACTCGCCGACGGAATACGACTCGCGATGATTCCGAAATATCAAGCGACCAATTGCAGCCGGTGAACGGGCGAGTGTGCTCGCACGGTGCTGCTGCAGTTCGCTTCCGTTGCAGAGATTTTCTGTTGCCGTCGATTTTCTCCGCCTGAAATGATTTATAAGGAGACGTAGGGGTGGAACTTGCTCCGCTTCGTATTTCAAACGCGTTGGACGATGTTCGAATGCAATTTGTACGTTGTCAATTGTTATAACTTTATAATGTTGTAACTTTACTGGTATATGTATCGTAAACTATTGATTGATGGTATATTGTTCAATTTTTAGTATATCGGTCGTTATTAGTATGTAATAAATTATTGGTATACTGGTAGTTAATAATACTACACTATTTATTGAAATAATATATAATATATAATTCAATATATATTTCAATAATATGTAAATAATAATATATAATAATACTACACTATTTATTGAAATAAATAGTGTAGTATTATTAACTACCAGTATACATTATTGAAATAAATAGTGTAGTATTATTAACTACCAGTATACATTATTGAAATAAATAGTGTAGTATTATTAACTACCAGTATACCAATACACAGTATACATTATCAGAGTGTTGTAAATTATCGGTACATTATAAATTATTATCACGTTCCACGCCGAGCTATATTTAGTTGACTCTTCATTCTGGTCGATCGAAGCTTAAAAATCAATATATTATGTTCATTTATCAATTATCGTCAATATAACTATGAAGCAGATGTATTATGGATCTATTCTTCTAGTGAAAATTATTCCTTGAATTCTAAATATTTTTTATAAATATTTTTTTAACGCATTGAATAGCTGTTTAAGCGTGTATCAAGAATGGTACACGTGGCACGAAATGTGTTAATACATAGCCGATCGTCAATTATATCGTCAATCATTAGTATAGAATAAATTATTAATATAGAGAAAATTATCTATACATTAGAAATTTGTTAATGCGTTTCAAATTTTTGGTACGAGGTAAATTGTTAGTATACGATTTATTATCGGTATACTTTTTGTCGACAATAGTACATATGGACTGCACAGAGGTAACGCGCGCGGCTCGCCAGCCATGAGCGTATTAACGACCGGTATTAAAGCATCAGTTTCGCGGGTTGACGAAAAAAAAGAACCCCGGCCGGGAACATTTTTCAGCGTGGAACGCAAGCCGCGCTTAATCCGAGTCGTAAAACGCGCTCGCGCTCACGGCCGGTCTGACTTATCGCGGATCCACTCCACCGTGGAGGTCTCTCCTCTGTCCGTCATCCAGGTGAGCTACCGTTCGTCAGGACTCCTATCGCACACACCCCTCCCGTCCCCTATCTTCGGCAGGATCTTGCGATAATTCAATTTGCCGAGGACGCGGCTAAGCCTGGTCGGCCCAGAAATCGGGTTTACGCCGGTGTTTGCGCTCCAGCTTCCGATATACAGTGTGTGCGGCAAAGAAAGGATTAAAGCCGGGCGCGCGCGGGGCGACGCGTCGTCGTCGCTTAAATCCGTCGGGCGCGGAATGCTCGAAATTATCGCTCGGCTCTTTTATCGTCTATTATACGAGTACGGAACGCGGCTGGTTGAGTAAGGGGGAGGGGGGATGTGTCGCCTTTTTTTTATTAAAAAGACTCGCGATCGTTGGATATCGTTCGATTTTTACGCGCGGACGGCGATCGAGCTTTTGATCCCTTGCACCGTGATAGAACGAATGCGTTGACGATTTTTGGTACACCAGGAATTTGTCAGAGTTCGCGTTAATTAATAAATAAACTGGTTATTGTTGATGTGTATTTATGGTAATAAAATATTGGCTTGTATTAGAGTTGAATTAAAATTGAATTAAGCGTAAAGTGGATTTTAGCATTTGTCGATATTAAAATATTCTTTAATTTTGTTAGCGCGGTTGAAGCACTTAATATATATTGTTTTCTTGTTCCTTGGACTTTCAGCTTTAATTTGGTGAAATAATTGTATCGATCGATTGATTAATTTTATTTTTATACCAGTTCGGGGGTGGAAAAACAAGACGCGCATTTTATTATATTATTTCGAAAAAATCAAGAACGCATCGCCAAGATGTTACTATTATTTATTATATTTATTCCAAGCCTCATAATTTTACAATTCTCACTATTATTAAACTATATCCATTTTCATAAAAACTTTCTCGAAGCATACATATATATATATTTTACCAGAAATCCAACAAAATTTAAATAAACCCACCTTTATCCTTATCATCGAACGATGCACGTTAATCTTGTTTATTTAAAGACATAAAAATATTTTGTATTTCGGAGGAAATCGTGTTCTCGTGTCGCGCGACACGAGACGATAAACTGACTGGAACGGGGTGCGCGTATGATTTTTTGGCGTCGCGACGTTTCGCACGCGACACCCTGTATATGGTAAGCATACACAGGAAGATGCAAACTGAAACTGCTGCTTGGCGAGGCTGGCGGGCCACGTTGTTACACGCTAATGGAATGCACGGCCGGTGTATATCGGTCTGGAATCGGGTAATCGAAAATCAGGAATTGGTCCGGGCCGTGCTCGCCCGGCCATATAGCATTGTTACTCGGCAGCGTCCGTCCGGCTATCGGAATACCGTGCCAGCGGTCGTCTTAAGGGTTTTCTGGCCTGATTAACACGTATCGACTGATAGCCAAATTCAATCACCAATAGTCAAACGACGAAAATTGTATATTACTGGATATTGCGATATTGTTGGAAATACGAAGCTTTAAATGCCTTTTTCTTTCAAATTTCATTATTTATACTTCTCTCTGTATTGAATTATAATAATGTTAATAGTAATAATATTGGTATAATAATAGCAATTTTTCATCGTTTTCGAAAACTAAATTATTATCGGTAAAACAAAACTTAAAATGTCTTTTTTTCAAAATTTTATTATTTATACTTCTCTCTGTATTGAATTATAATAATGTTAATAGTAATAATATTGTGTATTGATAGTAATTCTTCGCCATTTTCGAAAACCATTACGTCATTAATCCATTAAAATTCATTACTCATACTTCTTTTTGTATCGAATTAACTACACTTTTCTAAAAAAAAAACATAAAGATCCGATAATTAAAAGAACAACCATAACGCAAAATGTCCCATAAATCACTCCCAATTGTTAACCAAGAGCTGCCTAAGATCCTCCGAAGCAACTTTATCCTTTACAAAAATATCATCCAAAGAATCCTTTAAAAGTTATCAACCAAAAACACTGACCAATAAGCAGTCAACTCTCAGTTTCGTCCATTGACACCACCGCGCCTAGAGCACCAACCACACTCGCCTCCCATTGGCCAGCATTTTTCCTGAATAACTCCTAAACGACGCCTCGGATTACATTTTCGCAAAGGAAAAAGTTGCTCGAAATCACCCAAATCACCCAAGGAGCCCATCAATCCCTCCTTCCAACTCACTTTTCCGCCACCCGGTATATTACGCTTCAATCAATTTCTTTCCCCAATTCCGACGAGAAATAAATTCGATTAAAAAACCCACCATCGGAATCGCGGCGCGGAATTTCCGGCGGTATCGTGGCCGCGGGGCATTAGTTGCAATTAAATTAGCAGTCGAGCGGCGACCGCAGCGCCGATGCAATATGCACTTTGCAACTTCGGCCAAGTCGTTGGGATGGTCCGCGCGGGCAGCAGCAGCAGGCAGCCGGCTGGCTGTTATCGCGGTTTCGCTTCTCGCGGAGAGTCGGCCGGCGCGCGCGTCCGCGGTTTTCACGGGGAAAACGTGGGGGTCGGGGGAGGAAGGGAGGGTTGGCGAGGAGCCGACGCGCGGAAGCCCCATGACGGCCATGGGGATTCGACGAGTTCCGTGGCCGGGACTTGTTCGGGACTTATGAAATTGTTCCCGGCCCGACCCACAGCTCCCGGCGTATTATGGTCGACGCCGGATTCGGCATTTAACGCGCTCGACGCCCGCCCGTCGGCAAACTCGGTTGCTTGATTCGCGGTTTCGACACCGTCCGCCATCAGCACCCTTCGTGTGCCGATTTCTGAACAACTTTATAATTTTATTGAACATCGAACGGAATCAGAAATTACGATATCATTGAACGAGCGAGGGATGCCGTACTTTGTACAATTTTTACAGTAAACCAGTCTTTTCTGACCAGAAAATTCAATATATTACTTAATATTCCGCCATTTTAATATATCTAATTAAAAATATATTATTAATTTAATTTTCAAAATTATAAAAATTAATTTATAGCAATAGTTTAACCGCTGATGCTGGCACTAAATTAACCACTATTTATTATAAATTTCTAATTCAAAACATTTAATCTATTAATTATAATCTTTACTATATCTGTAATAAACTTTTTAAGTAATATTACTTATCTAATAAATATTTAAAGAAAAATCCAACAATATAATTTTAAATCCATAATTTAAATTTTTATTCAACCATTAATTTATTAACTAAAATTAATATACATCTGTTCAACTTCTGAACAATTTAATTTCAACCAGTCACTCTCTCATTTCATTTTATTTTACTTTATTTCATTTTATTTTACTTTATTTCATTTTATTTTACTTTATTTCATTTTACTTTATTTTATTTCATTTTATTTTATTTTACTTCGTCATGTTATATTTACGGTTGCCAAAGAACCGGTCCGTCAGCTTGCTAGTAAAATAGAGTAGCGAGCGATACCCTTTAAAAAATTCATAAGAGCCGCGCGCACTCGAAGAGGGGCCGGCGATAAGGGCCGTCCACGTCAGGGCTGGTGGTGGCCGGTCCGCGGCGGTTCCGCGTTGTCCGATATTTCGGTAACCCGGCAGAAACTAATTATTCGCCGGCCGCTCGAACCATCCCGTTCCGGTTCCGCGGTAATGGAAAAGTTTCTTTCCCGTGGCCGACGTTCTCTCTCTCTCTCTCTCTCTCGCTCGCGAGGCGGTAGTAACATGTGGCAACGGGGGCGGGCGTCGGCGGGCGGTCGCGTACGAAACTTTTATTTACGGAACGGTATAATAAAGACGATAATAGAATATTCTATAAATGGGGCGACGGCCGGCCGACGGTTTTCATAACGTATTCCATTAGCGGAAGTTGCCGCGACGGGGTTGCAGAATGCCCGGCCGGGAAAATGATAATGGGATTGCTGGTTCGTGAAAAAAAGTTGCCGGGGCGGAACCGGGTCGGGCCGAGTCGGGCCTGGAACGAAGAAGACGACGCCGAGGTGAACCCGAGTGCGCTGTTGTGCTCCTGAACATTTTCCGTGAGTCGCCGATTAGGCTGACCTGCGCGCGTCACTTTTTGCCAAAGCACTGTTTAATCAAAAACATACCGCGTGGCCGTTTTATACCCCGAAAACCGTCCAAACGTGGCGAATGAGACTATGCGACCAAGTTTCCACGATTTCCGTGCGAAAAGGCGCGATGTTTTTTTTAACTAATAATATTTAAAGTCCTGCAAGTCTGCGAAAAATTATGACAGAACAATGATCTTATTTTTAAATTGATACCTAACCCTTTGCACTCGAAGCCGTTTTAATTGTACATCTGAAACAATTTTTCTGATTTACAATATCTCTATTTATTCTATTTAAATTTGTTATATGCATATGAAATTTAATCTTGTCATTCATACAAAGTTAGATGTTTAACCATTTTTTAGATCTGAACTTTGATAATATGTATAGAAATTACTTTCAAACGTGGTATAACAGTTTTAGTGGTGTCTAAGAGTCACCACTGGAGTGCAAAGGGTTAATTTAGATACACTTAAGCGGTATGACTCATTGGTATCCTATACGTATATCTTTAAATTCATTGAAAAGCAAACCCTTAAATATCTCGATTCGAAGATAAATGGAGTTAAGTGGAGACCCTATAAAGTTTAATAAAATTATTAATATTTTTTATTGTTAAGGATAAGAATATTAATAAAATTGTTTTATTGGGGGGATATTTGACTTAAAATAACTTTGAAGGTTTTTATCATTAATTAATGTAGATGATAAGATATTTTTAATGGAGATAAGATAAATGGAGTTAGGCCACTTTCGAAATAAACAGCTCACTCGATCTCCTAACCTCGCCGTCCCAACAGGTAAAAACTCTGACCGTGCGAGCGGGAAAGACTACGGAGTCTCGACAGATCCTATACCATCTCCTCGCGGCATAACAGCGCGACGCGGCCCTTTCGACGGGTCATCGGACACGCGGCCACGAAATTTCGAAATTTGAGGCTCGCCGGGGCGGAAGCTGACGCGTCGCTGTCGCCGCCGCCTCCGGCCGTGGAATCGATAAACGCGGAGGCGAGCTTCCTCGGGATCAACAGCACCGCCATCCCGGGCTTCGAAATTTTCTCCGACGGCGGATATATAAAAGCCGAGTCCGTGTCCGGACGCCGAAAATGGATATAAATATGCTCCGCGCTACCTTTTTCCCTGGTGGAAATTCAACACCGGACATTTCCACGGATGCGGTGCACGCGGAAGGCCGGACGTGCCGCGCGGTAACCGGCTCGAATTTCTTTCGATTCCCCGCGGTGACGTTGTCATTGAGCGGATCGAACGAGCCGCCGGTAAGCAGCGAATAAAAATATTTGTCGCTTAAAACATATTTCGCAGCTGATGAAAAATTCGTCGTATCGCACTGTCAACGCGAATTAAACCTTTCAGAGCTGCGAATTGTTTTATTAATTATTGAATTCAAAGTGTGTATATATACGATACATTAACCCCTTCCCGTACTTTAGCGAGTCAGACTCGCGATGAAGATTTTTGCTCAAACATGAATATCGCGAGTCAGACTCGCGAACAGTTACTTGGGCAAAACATAAACATCGCGTGTCAGACTCGCGAACAGATACTTGGGCCAAACATAAACATCGCGAGTCTGTGTCGCGAACACATACTTGGACCAAACGTAAACATAACAAGCCGAGCTCGCGGACTGATTTTTTGCCCGTTACGCTCGTGACTGAATGTTAGTTCCTCTCGGTACCTCAAAACAGTTAGTCACGATTCTTGTCGTTGCTGTTACGAAGCAGTTCGATTATTAAAATTTAAGAAACCCCTTCAAAATGCAAGGTACAAAAGTGTGTAGCGAAGGCCGTGATATTTTAGTATCGCGTAAAATTGACTATATCACAGGCATTGCGGGCATCGACATTTCGGATCGTATTGCGACTGTTTACAAACATCAGTCTGGTCTCTTTAGCGCGCGTTGATCCGGACCGCTCGGGCCCGAGTTTCGTCGAGCTAGATGACACGGGAAGGGGTTAAGAAAAGAAAATTTATATTATATAAATTTCGTAATTTAGTTACGAAAAACTTTATTCGCGGAAAATCCTGCCGTGTATAAGAGGTTAAACCACCGCGACCGCCGTAACCCGGCCAAAGATCGTCTCGCGAAAGGGTCGAGGCGACGTCGGACAACGTTCCTGCGAGATCTCTTCTACGCTCGCCGCGGAAAGTATTCCGTCCTCGTAGCAGGTTGCGGCCCTCCGCGCTGATTTCATGCAGTTTCGAGGATCCTTCCCACACCCCCTCCACCATCCCTCCTCCCTTTTCCCTCTTTTGTATCCGTTCGTCATTTTTGTTTCTTCTTTCGGCCGGCCCCGGGCGCCCCTTCTTCTTGTTCCCCTTTGTCTCTTCCCACTTCAGCGATTCTCTTTTCGATTCAATTTCCCTCAAACTTTCCAACTCGCTCGCTTTGTTCCGCGGCCGCCGCCGCCGCGCGCGCGGTCTCCTTTTCTTCCGGAGCGGCTCTTTACCGCGGCCCATGCTTGACTCTTTTCATTCGGCCGTAGGGGGGGGGGGGGGGGGGGGGGGGGGTCTCTCTAACGGCGCGCCTTTACACCGCCGCGGTTTCAATTTAATATCCACGCCTGCCGGGGTCGGCCGAAGAAAAATCTTCGAGTACGAGTTACAAGAATATGACAATTATGAATTATATGAATTATATGAATATGATAAATTGTTGTGTAGGTGTACGTAATATGACTGAGGTATTCTTCTACACTTAACTATTATTTATTAACAATAAATATGCTTGTGTAATATTTGTGCGGAGGAGCGCGTGTCTCGGTGTATGCAGTTGGTCGGCTACCCGACGAGTGAGAGTTGCGCTTGGCTTCGCCCGTCTTTCAATTGTTTGCAACGTTCGTAAATCTATCCACCAATTCTCCTATTCCGAAACTCATCATTATTTGAGTTTTAAGACCACCAATTATATGAGTCACAAGAATCAATTACAAAGTGCATAAAGCGCGCTTCGTTACATAGAATGGAAATACTATGGAGCCAGACGTTTTACTTCAGATTTCCAGTTAAAATGGCTTCGAGTGCAAAGGGTTAAATCACAAAATACACCATAAATTGCCAATTGAGACGCCCCTCGCGATTACAACTCCTCTCGTAATTGTATCGCAATTTCGTCCACTCCCCCCCTCGTTGCAGCAAGCGGATATCATGCATACGTCCCCACGGTTCGTTGGCCGTGCGAATAACGCGACTCTCCGGGATCTGTTTACGGCGAAAAAAAAATGGCGCCGCGGGAACGATCCCCGAGAGTAGTCTTAAATATGACCGAATATTATCTGGCATCGGCTCGGCGGTGGACGAGGAGAGAGAGAGAGAGAGAGAGAGAGAGAGAGAGAGAAGAGTACCGAGCGCGCAAAGACCCGAGAGCAGAGCACCGCTGTGGGCGAAGTTATGCACAACATTTGCCCGCGAGGACATAACTCTGGGCGCAAAGTTGGCAGAGAACAGCGCCGGAATCCCTTCCGTTGCCGGAATAACGCGAAAGCTGGAATAACAAACCACCTATGTTACTGTCCGCCGCGCCGCTCCTTCGCCCTCCTTCGCCGCCCTCCGGCAAGTCCGTACCTGCTGCGAGAGAGAGAGAGAGAGAGAGGGGGAGGGAGAGAGAGCGGACGTTGAATTCGATTTCGCGCGAACTCGAGGAACCCGGGCGCCGACTTCGGCTGCCAGGACCGTTTGGAATCCCTGCTCCTACGGCTCTGACTCCAAACAATTCGTTAATGCCCCGGCTGTTATGCGCGTTGTGCTCGTCGTCGATCGCCGACAGTCGCCTCGAATAATTATTAATGTGCTACGAGCTTAGAGCCAAGGGTTCACGCGTGGTTGATGGCATTAACCCTTTCCACTCGAATGGCGACCCTGAGGCACCACTGAAATTGGTACAGCGCGTTTCAAAATAATTATTATATTATGAAAAATTAGATTTCAGATAGAATATAGAATATAGAATATAGAATATGGAATATAGAATATAGAATATAGAATATTGGATATAGAATATAGAATATAGAATATTGGATATAGAATATAAAATATGGAATAAATTTCTTATCTTAATTTATATAATAAATTATTATATAATTTTATATCAATATTTTCTATCAATAATTATATATATCATTGAACTTACCAGTACCTTACTCATTAAAATGACAATTCCTTCATTTCTTGAAATGACTAGTACCTAATCCCTTAAGTAACTCCTAACAACCAATAATTGATTGATTCCATAAATTACTTAATAACTGAGAAAATAGACGCCCGGCATCATCGATAATTTCACCCGTTCCGCGAACAATCCTACTTAGAGCATAGTTATTCCGCGCGCGTTCGAAATCGGACCGGGTTAACCACGTGTCCGAGGAACGCGCCCGGCACGATTCGCAGCTCGACGGGGAGCGGCCGCGGGGGCAACGTCGGTGCTTGATTCCCGATAAATTTCTGGGTTGCACGGTTCTACGTCGAGGCATCCCCCCTCCCCGGCCAACCGGCAAGGCGGACAAAAAAACCTGATAAGATTTCCCTCGCGGCTCTTTTTTTTTATTATTCATTTGCCGACCTGCCCCCCCCCAACCCCACCCTCCTCCAACGTTCGTTTCCACCCGAATCCGATATATCGGTTAAAAGCCGAGAATTCTCTCGGATCCTCGACCGCCGACATCGCTGTATCGGACATAAACGGATCTATAATATATATTTCCCTTCGATATTCCTCTCGGCGACGAACGACGCAGCCGAAGTGAACAACAGTTTGCATAATATCGCGGCCCGTACATCGAAATATTTTAGTACGATCGCGATACCGCTGGAAATCGCGGCGGCCGTGTTTCGATCGCGCGCGGACCTAGAATTTTCGGATAGAAGGAAAATTGATTCCGTCGGATCGACCGGCGAGAAGGGGGGAGGGCGGGAGGGCACGCGGGTTCGAGCCAATCCGTCGTTTAATCGCGCCGCGGGCGAATTGTTTGCCCGTTTTCGAATTTGTGTGATTAAACTGGTTCCGCGGAATTGGTTTAATCGGGTGGCCGCTGTTGCGTAACGTAGCGATTGAAAGATATTTATATAGGTGATATAATATATAATAAATAATATCAATAGTATGTATACAATATATATATACACTTTGATATTATTTATTTAATTGTATACGTTCAGCAGAAAAATGTAAAGCGTCGATTGTTTTTAGCTGAAAAACGTCGGTTTTTGAACAGCTGTAACTTTGTTAAAAATTATCACAAAATAACGATTCTTATATCGAATTGAAGATTGAAAATTCTATTTTGTTAGGGTATATTTCCATTTTTAATATCATGCGTACCGATAATTGTAACATTTTATTATTTAGGGACATGTTCGTGCTGTCGTGGAATGTCCAAATCTAAGGGTAAGTTCGGGGTGGAAACTTTAGCGCCTTCTGTGGATCGGGAACATTTTTTTTCAGGCATCCTAACCATACTATGTCAAAGTTCAGACTTTCCTCTTTAATTCGAGTGCCGAATCAAGGCGTCACGATTTTTTCTCACGAAGTTACAGCAGTTTGAATAATAAATGTGCACCGGAAACAAACCGGTTCGAATTTAGGATACCACAGTCAAGGGGATGTAAGATTTTTAAGAAATTAGCGCCTAGAATTATTATCCAAACTATACTATCGTAAAATAGAGATTTCAAGTTTCGATTCAAAATAATAGTCACAATTTTATAACAATTTTTAACAAAGTTACAGCCGATGAAAGATTGACTTCTGGCCAAGAATTACACTCTATAATTTTGCTGCCGAGGGTATTTTATTTAAACAAATTACAAAGAAAAACGAAACACGTACGCTATAATTACGGTAAGATAAGACATTCTTGCAACAGATTTCTCCGGCTAACCAATTAATTATCGCGCACAGTTCCCCGGATGGATCGATTCCGTAAACAAATGCAACGTCGTCATCGATCCCGCATAAATTCATGCATAATAAATGATCCCCAATGATTGATTAGTATCCAGGGCGCGTGCTGCTCGCTCCGAGAACGAAGTCATCGTGGACGACAACGTTTCTCCTCTCTAGAATCGAATTTCCGTAAGACCGTTTCCCGAAGCGCGCAGAAAGAGAGGGGAGGGGGGAGGCGAAACACGGTCGCATCGGTGCGGTGCGAAACGTAACGCCGTCGAACAATTCCGATCGGCGGGTCGGCCGGCCGGCTCGTGTGACCTGTTCAAAAATGAATGGGACCCGTCCGAGTTAATATTAACGCCTCAATCAACGGTTTCCCAGGGTGGCGGCCGACGTGCTCCGCGAAAATTCAAATTGAATGTTCCATCGGTGGTTTAATAATGCAATTCAATTCAACGGGGGGCTGCCGCGCTTCCGTTCGCTGAATACTTACGGTAAATAGACGGGTTTCACGGACACACGGGGCGAAAACTTGATCCGCCGTTCGGAGAAAAATGAAAAGGACCGGACGATAGCTTTGTTTCTTTCATGCGGCGTATCGTTCGTTCCGGTTGGTTCCGTGCATCGAAATTGACCGTTTAATTTGCGACGGCGGGGTAAGTCGATTTTTCAAGCCTTCGCACTCGAACGGCGACTCCGAGGCACCGTTAAAATTACTCTTTTGCTTTCGATAATAATTCTTATAATAATAAAGTTGAGATTTTGAAAAATTGTTGATCAGTGAAATTGTTGCAGTAAATCGCAAGAATCAATTTCGTAGGCGTAAAAGTGCACTTTGTTGTACAGAAGAGAAATACTACGAGCGAGGAGAATTGTTTCACATTTACGGTTAAAATGGCTTCGAGTGCGAAGGGTTAACAGAATAACGAACGTATCGACGTTCGTTACCCGCGCGACGCAGCGTCGTGGAAAAATTGGTGCAGCGCGTCGAGCGGCATCGGCATGGAACTGGGACACCGTCCCGCGGCGGACTTAAACCGAAACGAAGGTTAACCCTCCGATGACCAACAAGGTCCCTGGGGACCTATGACGTTTTGAACGATGCGGCATTTTAATACGGTTCGTCCGAACAGGCGCAGCTTTCATGACTTTTATAAATGGGATGTCTAGAAGAACTATTACGGTTAACAATAAAAACAATTATATGTATCTCACGCCATATTAATAGAGAAGGTCCCTGGGGACTTTGTCGGGCTTTGATCGTTGAAAAATTTGTCGGTCATCGGAGGGTTAAAGCCTCTCGGTGTCCGCCGTTCGGATCCGAAGGCCTAAAGTTTCCGATCGGTTGATTTACGGCGGCCGTTCGGGGCCGAGAGGCTATCACGGAAAAAGAGGGCCGGCGAACGGCGCGGAAAAAGGGCTGGCGGCGCGCGCGTCCATCGAAATATTTCCAATCTCGAAGTTTCACGCCCGAAAGTTTCCCCCCGCGCGCCCGCCTTTCCCTTCGCCCCTTGGCCCCTTCCCCAGTCCCCGTCCCCGTCGGTCCACGGCTACTTACTATACGTATGAATCTTCCCAGCCAGGGAAATAACAAAGTTCGCCCCGGCTCGAAACTTTGCGACAGTTTTATCATTTTTCTCCGAGCATCGGCCGGGCTCTTTGTTTCCTTGGCACCTCGGTCCCTCCGCGACGTCCCCCCACTCCGCTCCCTACTCCGCTCCCCACTCCGCTCTCCACGTCGCCCCCCACCCAGCCCTCGGCTAGAGGCGTTTAACCGGGCCTGGGGAAAGGAATCGCGTGATTCAACAACGGCCGAGGGCGCCGCGGAATTGTTTCACGAGGGAAAAACAGCGCCGCGATAAAAAGGTCCCCCCGGAGAAGCGGGCGCGGAAGAAGAGGGCTGCTCGTGCGCGGGGCGATACCGTTTCTTCTTCTTCTTTTTTTTCGTTTTGTTCCCGGCACCTATGTACGTCGAAAATTAAACCGACGCCCCTTTTTTCTTTCTCCGGGGGCCGCGGCCCCGCTTCTCGCCACGGATGGATCTCTGGATTTTGTCGTCCTTTTTTTCCAGGCCGGCGGGCTCTCTGCTCCGCGACCTCTCGACGCCTCGTTACCATTCGTCCGCCATTTTCCACGGGATATCGTTTCTTAAGGGAACGTCGCGGGACATTAATTTATTATTTATAGCATGCTTCAAGCTTCATTGTATTAAATACAGTAATTTATTATATATAATATATATTTTTTTTATTAGAATTATTTTATATCTCTAATCGAAAGAATGTAAATTTGAAATAATTTCAACCATTCAAGCCACTATAATTACTTTAAAATAATTAACGAGAAGAATAAATAAATATCTACGCGTTTCCTACATTTTAAGAGCGACAATGACAATTTATATTTTGCATAAAAATTGCCAGTTTCTATTTCTACTAATTCTCCTTTTTGTTCTTGAATACAAATTTAAATCCAATCAAAATGCTTTTAACCCCTTCCCGTACTTTAGCGAGTCAGACTCGCGATGAAGATTTTTGCCCAAACATAAACATCGCGAGTCTGACTCGCGAACAGATACTCGGGCCAAACATAAACATCGCGTGTCTGAGTCGCGAACACATGCTTGGGCCAAACGTAAACATAACAAGCCGAGCTCGCGAACTGATTTTTTGCCCGTTACGCTCGTGACTGAATGTTAGTTCCTCACGGTACCTCGAAACAGTTAGTCACGATTCTTGTCGTTGCTGTTACGAAGCAGTTCAATTATTAAAATTTAAGAAACCCCTTCAAAATGCAAGATACAAAAGTGTGTAGTGAAGGCCGTGATATTTTAGTATCGCGTAAAATTGACTATATCGCAGGCATTGCGGGCATCTACATTTCGGATCGTATTGCGACTGTTTACAAACATCAGTCTGGTCTGTTTAGCGCGCGTTGACGCGGACCGCTCGGGCCCGAGTTTCGTCGAGCTAAATGGCACGGGAAGGGGTCAAATGCAATTAAACTCCTTTTAAATGCAACTAAAATGCTTCGATTCCAAACGACTTCCTGCAACAGCTAAAACAAATTTTACCCTAACAAAACCGCGATAAAAAATTCTATAAAACCGTACAGGCACGCATCCAGAGACACCATAAAAAAGATCAGAGATCCGTGAACGCGAGAGTTCAAGCCGGCCAGAGGACATCGACGTTTCGAAAACTATGAGAAACGCGTCGACCCGGCCTTTCATTATTGTGCCGGCCTGTTCTGACGGCGTGCAACGCGCTCGGTTCAAGAACAAAGAGAGGAACAAATGGCAGGGCTCGGCATGCAATTCCGAAAAAAAAGTATCGGTCTGGTTGTTCCGGTCTTGTTCCGTGAGATAGCATCGTGAGAAACAGCGGCGCGGACAAACGGAAGGAACAGCTTGCGTACACCGTTCTTCCTCTTCTTCTTCTTCTTCTTCTTCTTGCCTCGGGCCTTTGTTCTTCCGCCTTCTCTTTTTCCGCCGCCTTTCTTCGCCGGGAATCGAACGCGAAAATACGTTCGTACGTTTCAATTTGTGCGTCGGTCCACCCCTCCTGACTTCCGGCGACGGGGACCCGTGATAGATGGATCGCTTCGCCGTTTGTAAGAAAAATATGTCCGATATCGCGGAATTAATTGCGAACGGAACTGGCCGTGAATCGATTTCATTGGCGGAAAGTGGTTTCTGATAGTTTAATGTTAATTTTGTATTGGTTATGTTGTGTTATAATTGAATATTATATTATAGGATAAATATATATAGTATATTTAATTGATTAAGATATTTAATATAATGAAGTATGAAATATTTTATATATAATAAATTAATATAGTCACTACGATAAGGTATGGAATATATTATGCCTAATAAATTAACATACTCACTGCAATAAAGCCTGAAATGTATTGCACCAAATAAATCAATATCTAACATACCAAAATCTAAAATATATTGCATACAATAAATGAATATCATTAACATAACAAAGTGTGAAATATATGTAACAAATAAATATATTTCACACGATAAATTAAAATGCAAAATATAAACGTGCCTCGTACAACGGAGTTCCGACGAACACTCGCGTTATCCACCGTGTCGCCCGCGTTTCGTTCAAACTTTTTTTTTTATCAAAGCGCTCGATCAAACGCAATCATCGTGCTCGCAACATTATTACAATTGCGCGCGGATACGGTTAAATTGCAATTCGCTCTCGCGAAACTACTTGGGACCTCTAGGCGATGTTCCGTGGGGGTGGGGGTGAAAAAAAACGCATCCGGGCCAGAAATTAATTAATAGCGTTCGTCCGCCCGGTGATCGGGCAAACGAATCGAGTCCGACAGAAAATCCTGCGCAACTAATTGCATCAAAGTAATCCGACCGAAACAATTGCCCGTCGATATCCATCGACCGGCGTAACTGTCCCGGCGACAATGTTGCAAACGCGTCCGTATACAATATCGCTTTTTTTTCGTTGCGCGCGCGTGCAAACAAAAATTCTAGCGAGCCGCGACGTTGTAACGCAAAAATATCGTATCCCGCGCGTTTCGGCTCATAAATATAAACAAGAGAGAACGCGTCGAGGTATGCCGAGAAACAAAATGGGATTTAATACGATTCCGACGGGGCGAGACTAGAAATATTTTTTTTCTTTTTTTTTTGCACGACGAAACGACAGATTTTGATTTT
This sequence comes from Augochlora pura, assembly GCF_028453695.1. Classification (NCBI taxonomy): domain Eukaryota; kingdom Metazoa; phylum Arthropoda; class Insecta; order Hymenoptera; family Halictidae; genus Augochlora; species Augochlora pura. The sequence goes on along the minus strand of NC_135778.1, from coordinate 2,282,193 downwards.
CGCTCGGACGACAGGGAGGAAAGCAAATTCGCGGCAAATTTATATCGTCCTCCACGGTGGAAACGCGCATTGTTTCGGGGGCCGATCGAATTTCACGGGGGCGAAGCTCGTCGACAAAGGCGAGCTAAATGGAGCGGCGAAAAAAAAACATGGAGGCGAACACCTTCTTCCCGCGCCGGAGCATTGTTTCCGTTGAAAAACGGATCGTCGGACGATTCGGCGCTACGGTCGCCATCTTCTTGCCCGCCGAATCGGCGTCCGCCATCTTGGTTTTGTCGGGAGACGCCGCGCTATTTTACCAAACGGATATTTCTATGATACAACAGGTATCAAATATTTTGTAAAATATCATAGCATGTATGGAATATGTTATAAACTATTATGGTATATTTAAAATATTTTATGAGATGTTATATAGAGAATGTTTTATAAGATGTTTAACTTACAGTATTTAAATTACATTATATTGTGTATAAAACATTTTGTAAAATCTTAGATATTTTATAAAATATTAGAACGTGTATAAAAAATATTGTAGAAAATACAATGTAAAATTTTTCAGTGAAAACGGTTGAAATAAAACAAAAATGAAATCAAACGGACAATAAAATTCGATAGTATCTCATCCTTAAAATTATTCAGCAAAATATTAGCCGCCGTTCGAAATATTAATAAAATTAATAAATATTAATAAAATAAATAGAAGCATGTCTACCTATAATAAATTATTTTCTTGCAATAAACTTACTTCAGATATCAATTAGCAACACTCTCCTACCGACGAGTGAAAAGGCAATAACAATAATCCTCGATCGTGAACAAATGGAAAAAGTTAACAACAATCCTCGTTCGCGTAAAAGTCCGCCATGTTCTCGGTCGGCTCGCTTTGATGTCGAAAAGTCGAACAGCGCGCGGCGCTCGCGCCGGCGAGCAAATATTAATCTGGATTTTTCGCGCGCGTTTGTTTATCTACGCAGAGCTGATTTATGAGGCAATTCGTAAACAATCGATGTTTGCCTTTTCTCCATCGTGGATTCGGGGCGGGAATCCCCGGGTTCGTGCGCGTGCAGCGGCGATAGGAGAGGACCGATGTTCCGTCGGAGCAATAAAGCGGTCAACGTTTCCTTCCCTTTTTACGCGGAGAATATGAATACACTCGGTACTTTTTATTTGTATTTTTAAACACGGCCAGATTATTCGGCCGGGTCCCGTGCCCCGCCGTCGTCTGACCGGAAAACTGCTCCGCTTGTTCATTTAATCCGAGAATCCATACATGTACAGGGTGTCCCCCGTTTAACCAGTTAACTGTGATCGACGAGTATACTCGTCGTGGAGAAGTGACAAAATTTGGTGTATTGACGAGTATACTCGTCATGGAGAAGTGACAAAATTTGGTGTATTGACGAGTATACTCGTCATGGAGAAGTGGCACTATTTTGTGTATTGACGAGTATACTCGTCATGGAGAAGTGGCAAAATTTGGTGTATTGACGAGTATACTCGTCATGGAGAAGTGGCAAAATTTTGTGTATTGACGAGTATACTCGTCATGGAAAAGTAGCGAAATTTTGTGTATTGAAGAGTATACTCGTCATGGAGAAGTGGCAACATTTTGTGTATTGACGAGTATACTCGTCACGCGTATAAATCAGTGACCATTAGCTATTTCAATTGCAATTTTTGAGAAAAACAAAACATATTCTGAAATTTCAAGATGTTTAGAATATTTCGTGGCTATGCCGGAATAAAACAAACAAATAGAAAATATAAACAGTTTGAGACGATGTCATGCGTCCCCATATGCACTGGTTGGAAAAGTTCACCAGTTCGCATAATGAACGCACCGTAACCTAATTCCCTCGTCGAACGTTAAAGAACCAGGTGTCTTTATTTTATAAATCGTGCGTCCGCGCGAGGTTTTCAAGGATGTGTCAATCGAGACACCCCGTACGCGTCCGAAAAATATATTGTATACGCGCGGCCGCGAATATACGTGTTTTTCTTCTTTTTTTTATGTTTTGTTTATTTCAGTTCTCGATGACCTCGGCGGCGTGTCCATCCATCCGCGGCGCATCGCGATTTATTAGTTCCCATCTGTCGTTGCAGTCCGGGTCCGAGGCGACGTATCCGGCTCCCGGGGACGCTCGCACCGCCTCCCTCCCACCCCCTGCCTCCCCGCCGGCGGATTCAGATTTTATTTCTCATTTAGTCCGGGCACCGTTTTTAAAGTTCCCCCCGTATTTTCCGTTCCATTTCCGTCGCCGACGGCGCCGGGAAAAATTCGCGGCCGTCCGGGTCCGCGGAGCCCCCCCCCCCCCTTCCCCCCCTCCGAGAGGGAGGGGAGTTCATTGTTAAGGAATTATCGGGCCGTGCTCGTTCGCCGTCGTCGAATCGTCTACGAAAAAAAGATCGTAGAACAATGCGACTTAGCTTGTTTTAAAGGGCAAAGTCTCTACTTTAATTTCTACTAATTGATTGTTACTGTAGAAAATTGACGGAGTGTAAACATCGTAGGAGAAGCGACGGTTCCTATCTTTCGACATTGTTAAAAATTATGCAAATTCGAAATATCGTAACTCCGTTCAACAAAATCGTACGACAATGAAAATTAGCGTATTTTAAAGAGCGAAGTCTCCTCTTTAATTAGCACTAATTGTTTGTTAACATTGCTGTTCGGGGGAGGTTAAAAATTACCGGAAAGCCAGAAGATCCTTCTGACCTCGTGGACCTCTCTAAAATCACAATTTAAATATTTCCGCCGCAAATTAACAACGCATCGCGTGACTTATCATTAACTAAATATAAAATTATATAAAATTATAAAAAAACCTCATCTCGGATACGCAGAAAGATCGTAGACCAATTCAGTGATCAGGATCAACAATAAACGCTTCGATTTTTCTAATTTACCGAGTTTTCCAATTCTCATTTTATTAATTAATTTAACTACGCTCTTTGTGCGCGCGCGCGCCTGCGCAAACCTCACAAAGAGCGTAAACGAACGAATGAGTGAACGAACCCCGGTGCGTTGTAATATAGATAAGTTAACTAATGTTTGGCGCACGTTCTAGGAATGACAGACAGCGAACACTTTCGGGCCACAAAGGGTTACTAATTGGCGCCGAACCAAGAGAAATTGGACATTTGTAATTGCGTTCTGCCGGCACAATGTCTGGCTTAATTGCAGGAAATATACGAATGCGAAAGATCTAATTTTCGCGGGCCGACGTAAGCTACAATGGGTATTATCAAACAACAATCACAGAATCTCCGCGGCGGTGAATTTCTGTCGCGCGCACAATACGTAGCAGGACGGAGCGCTCGCGCGCAAATTTCAATGTGTAAACACGCGTGGAAATATAATGTTAAATATGTATAGTGACGCTCGTTATTGTCCGGAGGACCTTTGAAACGTCATTATTTATTTAGAATTGGATTAAACCAGTCGAATATTTGTTAGATGATAAATTGTCGAGTCTAGATCGTAACTAGAATTTATTTTATTTTATTTTATTTTCTTCTATTACAGCCAGTGATAAGAGCAAAATTGTAACAAATTAAACAAATATAATTTTAATATAACTTATATAATAATTGTTGATTTATACTATATTAAACTGATACGTAGCACGATAATTTTTAGCGGCGCCTTAGAGTCGACCGCAAAGGGTTAAAGCCGTCAAAATGACGGCTCACTTTGTTTGTAACGTTATAGCGCACTTTCCACCCTAACCATAATTTTCGCAATACCTCAAACGATTAAACAAAGAGACGAACGCATCGTCGATATCTCACGATAAGTGTCGGCGCCATCAATTAATACGAAATTCAATTAACGTCACGATCCTCCCCTAGATCGCGTGTTCCGACAGATTTATGCGAATCGTGAGAATTCCGGGGAGATCGAGGCTGCCGCGAGAAAGCCGGTATTCCAGTTCCTACGTAAACGGAAGATTTCGGAGTTGGCGCAACTTCCGAACTCGTCGAATATATTTTTTTTCTGCCGAAGCGTCGCGGGACTCGTAAAAACCGCGCGACGTCCTCCCCGAATCCAGCTCGCGGGACGCGTGAGCTCAAGCCGTGCGATAGGGTCCGTGATAGCCGGGACTCTGTGTCGAACCGACCGAGATAACGAAAACAGTCGAAAAGCGTAAAGACCGAGTTCGAGAACCATTAGAGACCGCCGATACAATCTAAACTTTCTTTGAGCAACGTCGAAGCCTCGAAACTGTCGGCAAGATTGGAGCTGTTCGCAGGCTCTCCGCGCCTCTCTGCTTCCGGATCTCTGGAGGGCCGCGGTAACTTCCGAGAGCATCGAGGAACTGATTCGACTCTGTGCTTGTATCGGATACCGCGCGCTACGGTCGCCCCGATGATATTCGATTGCTCGAAATTCCGGGCGTCCAGCGAAAAATAATTGTGTACTTTAGTCAGACCTTTGAAATCATTTGGAATCATTTGGGAGCATTTGGGAGCATTTCGGAGCATTTCCAATAATTTTTTATAATCGTTAATCATTGACCGTCGTTTTTAATCGCTTTGAATTATTTTAAATCATTTTAAATTATTATCTATCATTTTTAAACGTTTTTAATGTTTTTGAATTAATTTCGATCATTACCAATAATTTTATTTACAATTTTCCATCATTGTTAGTCATTTTGAATCGTTTTGAATCATTTGAAATCATTTAAAATTGTTATCAATGATTTTTAATCGTTTTGAATCATTTTAAATCATATAAAATTGTTATCAATGATTTTCAATCGTTTTCCATCATTTTGAATTATCATCAATCATTCCGAATCGTTTTGAAACGTTTTAAACAATTTCAAATAATTCCTAATAATTTTTAATCACTTTCAATCATTTATATAATTCAGTAAAAGCACCTTCTTCGTTTATAATGATATTAAGGAACACCAAAGAAATACCTTCTATTTTATATAATAGAATATGTCGTCTAATTTATATATTTTATTTTTATTATCTATTTTCTTATCTATTTTATTATTATCACCTATTTTACTAATATCACCTATTTTATTTTAATTATCAATTTTATATAATAGAATATTTCAGCTAATTTATATATTTTATTTTTATTATCTATTCTGTTATTGTTACCTATTTTATTATTATCACCTATTTTACTAATATCACCTATTTCATTTTAATGATCGATTTCGTGCATTCCATCTGTTTCCTATTATTCCCCTTACGGAACCACGCGAATACGTATTTCGTTAAATTTTCCGTACAAACACCGCCGAGCACGTTAGTCGGCGGCTATAATTATTCCTGGCGCTGCGCATCGAATTCATTAATACCGTGCCACACGTCTCGAATCGCTTTTGTCGTGGCACAGGAGGTACCGCCCGATTCTGTGCAGATGGGATCATTCCGTTGGAGCTCTGTGGCCCAATATCTGCTGCATTATGTTCTTTGTGCCTTGCGTCAAGTGTATCCGTTTCCCCGGGTATTCCCTATCGGCTGTTTCAAATTTCACGAGCCCCGTTCAAGATATTATCCGAGTCGCAAAGTATACTCCGTACCTGACTGTTTTTATCGCGTCATGTATTTCACGTACGTATTTCATGTTACATATTGTAGTACATATAATATACACATGCTATGTATTATCTAGACTATAGATAATACATTTATCTACACTATACTGTGCTATACTATACTTATTGTACTATACTATATTATACTGTACTGTGCTATACTATACTTATTATACTATACGATATTATACTGTACTGTGCTATGCTATATTATACTATACTATACTGTGATATACTGTGCTATATCGTGCTATACTATACTTAGTATACTCTACTATACTATACTTCTGTTTGGTCATATTGATCCGAGCCGGACCGCTTTTATTATGTAACATATTTGTCATAAACATTTTATATTACTTACTATCATATAACATAGTAACATAAATATTATAACACGTATACAAAACACGCAATAAAATAAAAGCAACGCTCTACACTGTTCGTTCACTGTAAAGTACCATATTATACTTCTATCGTTTTCAGAACACAGCATTTATTTGTCTGCCAAATATTCGCATGGCAAATGTTCGACCATATCGGATCCCCGAGCATTTTATCAGAGATATAGGCGCGCCCTTGTAGAGAGGTAAATAAAGTAGGGATCGATTCCGCGGGCAGACAAGTAGAATAATAGCGTTCTACAGTCAGACAAGTGGAATAGCGAAGTGCACACGGGGGTACGACAAGTGGAATAGGTACGACCTACAGTCGGACAAGTCAAATACGAGCAAACCCACGGTCGAGCCAACGTCGAAATTACATGGTAATTACATATAGCGAAATATCGTTTGCTATTATTTTCTTTTTGGTCCAGACATTTTCCATGAATTTTTTAGGAATATTCTCGTCGCGATTATTTAAACGGATAATATGACGATAATTGTGATTTGGACATGGGGAATTGAACATTTATGGTGTAATGTATAGTGTGTACTGTACATTGGTATTATACTGTATACTGTATATTTATACCATACTGTGTACTGTATTTGTATGTTTATGCTATACTGTATATTTATACTATACTGTATACTGTACATGCTTATACTATACGTATACTATACTGTAGTTTCTTGAGAATCATATTAATTGCTAAAATCGTGTTCATTATATCTGTTCACTAAATATAGTATAATAAAATAAAGTACAATGAATTCATTTTAGATAGTATAGAATCAAATAGAATTATTTAAACTTAGATGGAATAGAATAAAATATAATAAATCAAACTTAAATAAAAGAGAATGGAAATGCAATGAATTAAATTCGAATAAAACGTAATAAACTAACCTCAAATAGAATCGAATAAAATTATTAAATTGAACTAACCTAAAATAGAACCGAATAAAATTGTTAAATTAAACTAACCTAGAACAGAATAAAATACAATAAATCGAACTTAAATGATTCAGGATACAATACAACAAACTATACTTAAATAAGACAGAATAAAATGCACTAAACTAAACTAAATTGAAATAGAATAAAATGATACCATTAACACTATTTTAGCACCAACTACTTTTATTATTTAACCTCAACACAGAAAAACTATATAAAACTAGGAAAAATTACGTAACAATTTAAGACTCGACAATTAAGATTTACCTATAATTTCCAGAGTAAACCCATTCGACGTGCCCGCGTTCACGGCGTCTCGCGTTCGTCTTTGCGCGCTCACGAAACGCGATGATTGGCCGAAATTCACGGAGCACCGACGAATTATTTGCTCTGCCATTTCTATTTGCCGAGGGTGGAGAGAGAGAGAGAGAGAGAGAGAGAGAGAGAGAGAGAGGCCGTTCGTCGGGGGCCTTCGAGGCATCAAAAAGCGATGCGAGCCGCCGGCCGTGCGACAGGCGACGGCAGCAGCACCGCGGGCGTGCCGCGTCCTTCCGCCGCCGCGCGCCTCGGTGTTTCCGCTTTGACACCGATAGACGCGCCCCGGCCCTTCGGATTAAATTATAACGTCGGCTCCCCTGATTTACATCGATAGCGTTGGAAACTCCGCCCGGGTCGGTTCGTTAGAAAGTTCCACGGAAGTGTCGCCAGTTGGCGTGTTCTCCCGGTGCTGGCACCCCGAGCAACGATTCCCATGCAAACAGTCGCTATCCCGGCTCGGCCGGAAGTGCTGGCTCGAACACGCCCGCGCGAACACACACACACACGTACAGAAGCGTACAGAAGCGGCGAAGGGTCT